>NW_028280919.1:2697500-2810000 GCF_059751285.1 Brachycentrus maculatus
TTCCTTCGTGTGTTAACGATCAAGATAACACTGCGTTTGTATGATGCAGTGCCCTATGCACCAAGGGTTCAATTGAAAAATGAAAAAAAATATGCAAAGGCAAAAAAAACAAATAATTAAATTATTTACATTAAGTATGTCAATTTTTTATTGATTTTAAAACGTTTGAGATTTTAGTTAAATAAACCTCCTTCTTCCATAGATCCTCGGATTTGTCTGTTTCATTATTCGTCTCTTGTGACGTGGACTGCCAGCTGTCACAATACCGTTTTAGAGGTCTTCTAGATGGTTTTCTTCCATCTGGGTTCTCATGAAGAGGAAGTCGGGCCAGTCTATTGACATGGACATTCAAGAGTCGTCTTCTCTGTCTTCCCCATCTGATTACTACACATTTACATACATTACTACACATTCACACTACTCCACATCCTTCGTACTACGCTTTTCGGGATTTCAGTATTCCGATTTCGATCTCTTAACGTGTTAACGTGTTATTGTTTATAGATTTGCGCATTAATTTATTTTTCCATGAACTACTATTATTACTTTTGCACAAACTGGTACATACGTATAATTTTTTTATAACTGTTAAGATTTTTAGACACTGTTCATGTCGTTCAAATAAATTTACATATATTTTGATATAAATACTTAAAACTTTATAAAAAAAATTGAGAACATGCTCCAGATATGATAAATTGTAGATAAAATATATACTTCCTATCTTACTTAACTGATTTATATATAATGTACTTTACAAAAAAAGTGGCATGATAAAAAAACTTCTTTTTAAATTTTGTCCTTACAATTTATTTATATTTCATCTTACACATAACACTAATTGCAAATTACAACAGCGTAATATTTTTGCCGAAATTGAATTTAATGAATATCTTTTAATGAATATTTTTGCCAAATCTTTTTTTCGTTCATTTCGTTCGTGATCGAGTCGCGGACAGCCGAAAAGATCCATTGTTCAATTGATCCGTTCTTAGTTTACGAATCACATTGATGAACCGATCCACTGACGCGGATCTTTTGAATTACCAGAGCTCACTCACCTCCAGTTCAAACGGACAATTCACTTTGTAATATAAACCAGTACGCAATGTAATCAAACGGATCGCACATATTTGCCTTATGATCCTGTGAAATGATTTCTATCCTCGGCATCCGCGGACTGCATTCGGTTTGCTCAGCAAACATCACTCGGATAATGTAATTACTCTAAAAGCTTTGCTAACGTTTATTTAAAATGCGGCCGGAGCCCTATCGGCATCATATCGCCGCCGTTCTACTTTTCTAGTCGGATAATGCAGATTAATTGAATCAGGCGAATGTAATTGGCTACACCATTGTTATTCGATAGGCACTTTGCCGTAATTAATAGGGGGTAATTAAAATAACACCATGTTGCTTACATTACCAGTCGCGAACTTATATCCACCAAACTGGTCTTTGTGATTTTACACTCTTATTTATTTATTTAATTATTTACTAGAATACCAGCAGAATACTAAATTTCGAGTGTGTCCAAATACCTGTTCACAATATCTGGGTTATCTTCAATTATAGGAGTTATTTTCGTATTATTTTTTTTGACATCTCATCAAAGACGAAGAAGAATATGGAAGTCTGGGCATTCACGGGGCTGACGACGAATATTACACGTGTGCAAAGTGATCACATAAACCAACCTTTAACAGTCGTCAGCCACGTAAATGCCCAGACTTCCATATTCTTCTTCATCTTTGATGAGATGTCAAAAAAAATAATGCGAGCAGATTATTAACAAAAAAACATGATAAAAAAATTATTTGTAGATTCCAACAGGTTTTTAATTATGAAATAATCTCAAAAAAACTGTCATGTACATAAGTAAAATTATATAATATAACAACTAACATTTCTTAATCAAATTGTCGAATAGACTATATCAATATTTCTTTTAAACGTTTCAAAAGAAAGATTATTTAATGTCTATTTGATTTAGCATTTCATTACAAATATCGCAAAATTAATTAAACATTACCCTGGTCTGGTCCCTGGAATTCAGGAGTAATCACCTTGCCTTCACGTAAGTAACGATCAAGATAACAAACACTGCGTCAATACAATGCACTGCCATATGCACCCTGTGGTGCGGTTTGAGGAAGATATTACACAAATAAAAACTTCTCAATGCCAGTTAAATTTATGCTTTATGAATCAGAACATCTCTTAAGACGTCTCGGTTCATCCCGGGATCCCGGGGGTGGGTCCCGGGTATGTCGCCAGATCCCGGCGAAGGGCTGATAGCCCATGTTGGTCGGCGGGTCTGCAAATAGACACAACTCGGCCGTGGACGGGTTTAAGTGATTACACGCATTCCCGAGAGATTGGGTACTAGGGCTGCGGAATATTGAAATGGTACCTTTCTTTTTTTATTCCAGTCGTATTTATAAAGTATTTATACCGAATTTTGAAAAAAAAGGTATTGAAAAATCATAATTTATAGTTTTAAAATAACGATTTGTAATTTGTGACTCTTACCTCTGACCAGTGACCGGATTTCATCGTTACCGACATCGTCATACCGATGAAACAGACTGTTTACATGGTTGGACGAAAAAAAGTCCCGATAAACTTTATGTAATGCAGTTTGTCATCAGATTATAAAATGTTTATTAAACCATGGAAAACAGGGGAAAATAAATACTTTTTACCATTAATTTATATTAAAATGAAATCTTGTAGTATAAAAACATCAAAACTGTTATTTTGGAATAAAACCTAGAAATCATGCACTGTAGATAGACTTATCAACGCACAGACTAAACCACTTTGTTTAAAAAGTGAAATAATCTATCATCATGAACACTGAAACTTTAAAATCATCATAAAATATAATTTTCCTAAAAAGCCTTAAAAATAACAGAGAATGTAAGGGATGATCATATAAAAAACCTCTTCGTGTATCAAACTCGATAACCTTTGCGGCGTGTGAAGCATCTATTAAAAAATAATTCGATAACATCGACCATGTCATCGTTATCAGATATCATAATCCAATGTATTTGTTGTAAATAAGCATGGTAACTAAAATTTCACTTAATTATATACGACGAGAATATTTTACTGTCACGCGATATACACAACAATAAAACGTAATTGCATTTTTAATATATTGAAAATAAAATATCTAGTATCTTGTTTTTACATATATATGAAAAGGAAAATTCATATTTCCTAGAACTTACATATATTGTACTTACGTATTTAGGAAAAAACTTAAATTTATGTATGCATTGAATTTATGTATGCATTGTCCGCCTCTGTAGTGTAATGGTCAGCACGGTCGGCTACCGTTCTGGAGGTTCCGGGTTCGATTCCCAGGGGGGTCAAATAAATATAAGTGATTTTTTCACTCTAGTATTTATTTAATATTACCCTGGACTGGTACCTGAAGCGGAGGGCTGATCACCTTTCCTTCATGTGTAAACGATCAAGATAACACTGTGTTCATATGAAGCAGTGCCCTATGCACCATTGGGGTGCGGATAAGGGTTTTATTATTATTATTATGCATTAAGTCATGTTTCAAGTCAAACATCACTATTGAGATAATTTTGATTTCAGGACTTTCTGTTATACGAGTACGTAAGTACTCGTAGTTACAGATATAAATATAATATACTAAATAAAAGCTACCAATTTTTGTTCACTTTGAGTTAATCAAAAAAATATTTGATTACATTAAAAATTATGACAAGAAAGTGGAAAAACGAGTTAAAACTTTTTTTAAAATGGATATTTGAGAGATTTAACAAAATAAGTAAAACAAATACACGTTCTATACATATTTAATCAATCACTCAATAAGTTGATAATCTAAAAAACTTCATTTGCAGTTATTTTTACTTAAATTATTCCTTGAAACTCGCCGATAATCCCATTTCACATTGACTATGAATAATTAATTACTCATTTTTAAAGGTGAATAAAATACCTTACCTAACTGACTGATATTAAGTAGTCTAAACGGATTAAACTTTGCAATATACGTTATAAATGAGTTCTGATAAAAATTGTTCATATTTTATTTATTGTTTCGGCATTAACTTTGTGGTAAGACATGTTACAAAAGTTATTATACAGACCTGAATGATGGAAGTTTAACTTCTGAAACATGTAGTCTATAATAAAACTCAAGTGGTAAAAAACAAGTGTTTTCTTTAATCATTGTAAAATTATTCATCATTTAAAGGCTTGTTAAAAATATTCAAATAAGAAAAATGACTAGTTAAATGATTAATTTGAACAAAATGGTGTTGATTCTTCGGTAACTGAAGGGTAATCAATTTTATAAATATCTTTGGGGTTTCTTTCTTTATCGTTTTAAGGTTTTTCACATTCTTCTTTGAATCATTATCTACATCCGATAGTGCATAGGGCACTGTATTTTATAAACGCAATGTTATCTTATCGTGAACACATGAAAGGAATGTGATCAACCCCTCCCCCTTCAGGTACCAGACCTGGGTTATATCGAATAAATATTGTGTGTGAGTGAAAAAAAACTTACATGACTACTTTCAAGTATATGAAATACTTGATTATTCCAAGCTTTCTTTGGTTTTTATTTCCTATTTTTATTAACTAAATTTGCCTCAAATTTTCCTGTGGGTTCTTCATTTACTCAATTAACATACCTAAACCATCTTAACACCATTCATAATTTTATCGATAAAGCTTATCTTAATTTTATGTCCTTTTCTTATATCACCATTCGAACATCTATCATACATCGTTATTAACTGGATATAAAAACATATTTTGAATTGCTATCTTTACTGGAATACGACTGAGATGATTTGCGAGGTCAGTCGGCTTTATGATTAATTCATTAAGTTAAGTAAAAGCTCATTATTCGGAATGGGCCGTGAGTTTAACGACTGGGATGAATTTAATTAAATCTCTGAAATGAGATTTATATCAAAGGTTATTTATAACAATTCGGTAGCCGTATCTAATATCCTGCTATGGAGTGTTTGGATTTACATCATGAAAGGTACTGTAGATAAAATTACATCATTAATTTATAAACTAGCATAAAACCCGTGCTCAAACAGAAATTTCTTGCGAAATTAATGAGTAGTATATTTAAATATACATTCCTTTTTTTTCAAAGTTAAGCCTGGTGGATTTATTTGAAAAACGTTGAAATATTTGAGTATATGAAAACAGTATCAATTATATAAAAAAAAACTAAATTTTAATGATGGGTGGAATGGTGTATGTTACTCGTCTATAAAGTGATCACTACCAGCCTGTGTATGATAGGTGCGAGTGTTTTTGCCTAGAATTTTTACTCATGAATTACATGAAATTATAGTAACTTTAAACATAAAGAGTAAATATATTATTAGATTAAAACCAATATTTTTAGCTTTTCCACTATATTTTTATTTGACCAGCGACCGGGTTTCGTCGTTACCGACATCATCAGACTGATGTCGGTAACGACGAAACCCGGTCGCTGGTCAAATAAAAATAATGTGGAAAAGCTAAAAATATTGGTTTTAATATAATAATATATTAAAAATGCAATTCCATCACGAAGTGTCAGTGGATAATATAAATCTATTATAAAGAGTAAATCCACTCACGAGTAGGCATAGGCTATGAAACTTATAAAGTTGAAGCCTGATAGGGACATGATAAACGGTGTTGCATAAGCCGCAGCTAGATTTCAGAGTCACTTGGATGTTAGGCAAAAAAAATATGTATGATAGGTAAAAACTCAGACTTCCATAAAGCTTCATCTATGTTGAGATGTCAATTAGAGGAAGGAGAAGTATTTATTGTCTGTTGGTGTTTTAAAGATAATTTTGGTTAATTTAAATAATATTTTTTTTGTAATCGGATCAGTAGTTAGGAATTTAACATTTTACAAATTGCTGTAAATTAGTCGGTTGAGTTGAAAATCCACAGTGTAATTTTCAAAATCAATTGGGCATCTAAAATAAATCCGACACGACGGTCGAAATCCTTGGTTCAACTAAACCAGTTCAAAATTGACCAGCAGCACCCTGTCGCACGTTAAAAGGTTCTGGTCATTTGGATTGTGATGATTTCATTCCTTGTTGATATCGTGTCCCTTTTTGGGGCTTTCTGCCCGCTGTTTCAGGCCCGTAATCTTTTCAGCTAAAATAAGAGGCTGGAAGGCGTTTTACCTTTGGGAAATCGGTAATCAGCCTTCGTTTGATACATGGAGAGGTGGTGGTCTGTTAGGGCGAGGAATCAGGGGTGGGTGGGTATAAGGGATGAGAGAAGGGGGCAGTTTTCCCCGGTGAGTAGAACGCTTCACCATTGATTGCCGTTTACAATTTTTACGATCCCGACGAATGATAAGTTTGAAATGTTCGTGATTCAGATTTGAAAATGATTACGTAACAACGCCTTGGCAACTATTGGATTTTTCTTTATCCAGTTTTTTTTGTCATACAAATCAAATATTTCATAATCAGATTTTCAGTCGTAATAATAATGTATAATGTTAATCAATAACACCTTTTTATCCATATCTGCTCCCTATGTAGAGCATTTGGAGTCTGCAAACTGCCTACAGACTTTTCTTAGGTAATGTCCACCTACCATATTTTAGACGGAAAGACAAAGTTGCCAGCGCATCATCAGCAATTTTATTTTATTAGTTATTTATTAAAGATAAATCTTTATTAATTGCTTTACTTATTTCTACTTTTTTTTCTAGAATATCTTAACAAAGACCAATTTTATAAATAAGTAAATTATCTATACCCGTTGATTTATAAAAATTACCAATTTATCAAAATCAGAAAAATTATAATTATGAAGGCAACTTGGATATTTTTTTTAAATTCTGGTATTGAATTTACGCGGTGTTTTTTTCTACGTTAAAGGCTGGATAGTTGGAACTTTTAAATTTAAAAACACCAGAATGATTCAATTTATCATCTTTATTTTTTCAAATCAAACAACAGTTTTCTTTTATTATTATTTGTACCATAACATAAAGTTTACAATGCTTTTAATATACAAAGTATGTAATATTGTTTATTTTAAACATATGAATTAAAAAAAAATAATTATTATATTAAGTCAATAGTGATACAGGAATTGTGGTTGAAGTTTACTTCTTTTTAACAATATTAATCAAACGAACTTTACGATTCTCACAGCCTCAAAGCACATTTGTTACAAAGTTCTTATATTGTCATGTTATCTTCAACATATTTTTTGTATCAAATATATCTCTTGGAATAATATAACGTCCTCAGCGTAATAAAGCCCAGACAAATTTATTAATTTATGATAATTGTTACATAGGAAAGAAATAGTCGAAACCATCCTAGTTTAATACCCCAGACAGTAATCACAGGACGATTGTCCTGTTGTACAGGACTTGACATTTATCTTGTCCTTACAAAGGACATAATTCCTGTTAGTTGTTGTTCTGTTGTTGTGATGGCCCAAACCTGCAATAAAACAGGCCCATACCCTGGCCCATACCCGGCCCAAGGCTTATCAGGGGACATAAAGTTCCACTATGTTAAAACACATAAGTTTCTTCCTAGAAATGATTCCAAAAAAACTTTGGATTGAATAGACATACACTTGATTTTACTGCCAAAAACTACATACTACTCCACTTTTGTTGCCTATTTAAACTGTACATTTTTTTAGGTCATTTTCTATGTGCAGTTTTCGTAATAACACTACAAAAACACTTCGTGTATTGAAATACAAAAGGTTTCAATAATATATGTTATAACATGTTTAAGTACAACAAATAATTTTACGTAAAATTGTTTGTTCTACGTTTTTGTTAACTACATACTCATTAATAATACAACATTTTGAGTGTGTCCAAATACTTGTTTACAAAATCTGAATTATCTCCAATTACATTTGTAATTTTATCTCACCAATATATGTCTCTAGTGAAGTTCTAGTGATTCAAGAACAATATTTCAAAATTGGTTTATATATATTTAGAATTTCCAAGAATTTGAGTAGTGTGGTTGTCAATAATGGGTAGAATTGGTAAATGTTACACGTGTGTAAAGTGATGAATTAAACTAGCCCATGACGGTGGTCAGCCACGTAAATGCCCAGACTTCCATATTCTTCTTCATCTTTGATGAGATAATATATAATTAATATCTAATTAACACTATTGTGTTACATTATTGTTGAACTATTTTCTGATCAAAATATTTTGGGTGAATCAAATCTTTGATCACAAATCTGAGTTTGTCCACTTAGAAGTAATTTATATAAACATCACGCCTAAGAACGGAATCTAAATTGGAAGTGTACAACGGAGTCCCCATACTGTACCTTAATATTTGGAAGTAAAGCATGGAGTTGGCAAAAATGTATAAAAGTAGACTGTAGAAATGCGATCCCTCATACAAATATGCGCAATCGGTATGATAGTTGTGTAATCGGTAAAATAAGGACAAGAAATGCAAATTTGAGAAAAGCACTATCGATTAAATAAATAAATATAAGTTGGCGATGTTTGGACACGTGGACCGAACGAAAGAGGGAAAAGAACATTATTATTTTTTTCTTTATTATAAATTATTTTGCATTAATCAAATATGACATAAATTAAAATACAAAAAATATGAATAAAATATAAATATAAAAAAGATCCCACAAAGGCATGGCCTGTGTGTGGGTAACAATATAATTTAGGTCATAGTAAAGGACACTGGCAAGAATACTATTTTATAAGAATATAGATATTATAAGAAGTAGAACTGGAATAAATATGTTAGTATAAAATACAAAAAATCCAAAAAAAAATTGACTATCAGAATTTTTTTTTTTTAATTAAATTAAATTAATTTAAATACTTAAAAACATAAAAAAAGACGAAAAAGTAAAAAGCTAGCAAGCATGTACTACATGAGTAATACGTCTACAAGAAAAAGGACATTAAAACTAATATAAAAGGCGAATTTAGTTGGAAATTAATGCAAAGAAAAGTCGAGGAAAATTCAATGTGTTCAAGTATTTTAGAAAACAATGTCGGTTAGAGGTTATGATAACGAGCGGAAACGTATGAGTATGATGTGTGAACGTGAAACGAATGCTTGCAAAAACAGAGTGAGTTGATGTTTAATTCTCTCAGCTTACCCTTGTGGGAAAGTAGCGTGACAGTTACTTAGTTTATTTGAGTTATCATTCCTCTTCCATCTACGATCTCTTCAATGTTACCAGGGGGATCATATCGCCCACTTTGCAAATCACTGGTTTAAACCATGTTAAAGTCACTATTTCCAAATCTTGAAGAGTATGAATGGAAAGTGCATGAATACGGAGGTGCTTTGGTAAAACTGTAGTATAATATATTCACATATATACTTGTAAGACGTTGTGAAAGTAAAGCAATCAATCATCCAGCCACGGCAGGGCAGGGGTAGGCAGAAAGCAGAAAGGATACAGCCACCGACCGCCAAGTTTGGAGTATCATCCTCCAGGGTCGGCCGCACCAAAGATTACATCTCTTGATATTATGTAAAACGACGCTCGGGAGAGAGCCAACATAATTAAACACAATGCCATTGTTTTGCCTTAGTTTGGCGATAAATCCAGTGGCGTCCCCGGCGGAGGGTGGCTTATGATCACCCCCACCCCGCGTCACTGCACGCCGGAAGTTAATAAAGCAATACGTAACACTTGTTACGCTTAACGAGATTGGACGCGGGTGTTTCTGCTGAATTTGTATGTTAACTTATAAATCTTATTACTGAGCGCATTTCGCGTGGGACTGAACTGAGCTTCAGAAACTTTACATTTCATCCAAGAAACAGTTCATCTCCTTCTTAACTCATTTGCATAACAAATCATTGTAATTGGTGCTCATGGTATGATTTCTTTACTTTGTATAACTATTTATACTTTTGGATCTTACTCTATATATAACTATTTTTTCTTCATTATTTTTCATTTAAGACCAACCTTCGATAATGGTCTAGCCAGTGGTTATTACTGTAATTCTTAAATTTAAAATTGAAAGCAAGTTGTTTTTAAATAAACCATAAATATTTAGACAGAATTATTCCAGAGTGAATCGTTTTCTTAAAATGAATAAATGAAATAATTAAATGCCCAGGAGAAAAACTGTTGTAGAATAAAAAAAAAGCGTTTAAGACCAAAAAAAAAATTAATTGATTAAATAAAAAAAAAAAAATAAAAATTATATCAAATCATTTACAACATTTTGAGTGTGTCCAAATACTTGTTCACAAAATCTGGATTATCTCCAATTACAGGAGTTATTTTCATATTATTTTTTGATATCTCATCAAAGATGAAGAAGAATATGGAAGTCTGGGCATTTACGGGGCTTACGACCGTCATAGGCTGGTTTAAGTGATCACTTTACACACGTGTAACATTCACCAATTCTACCCATTATTGACAACCACACTACTCAAATTCTTGGAAGTTCTATATATATATGAACCAATTTAGAAACCTTGTTCATGAATCACTAGAACTTCACTAGAGACATCTATTGGTGAGATGTAAAGAAGCTTTTTATTAAGCAGAAACTCTTATATTAGTATGTGAGATCCGAATCCTGAATCTATGACGGTCCTAAGCCCCGTAAATGCCCAGACTTCCATATTCTTCTTCATCTTTGATGAGATATCAAAAAATAATATATCAAATCATGGTTATCAACTCCTGCCTTCTTTTATATATAAAATAACAATTTGTATAGCCTCTCACCAGTCTGATGATGTCAGTAACGACGAAATCCGGTCGCTGTTCAAATAAAAAAGTGGAAAAGCTAAAAATATTGGTTTTAATCTAATAATAAATCACTTGATAAATACTACATTCTTACTAAAATATGTTGTGACGTGTGTTTTGATGGAAACGTATTATTTTCAAACAGCAATAGTGGTTTATTACATTTTCGGCATCTCTATATATGTAGATGAAGAAAAATATGGAAGTCTGGACAATTATAGGGCTTACGACCATCATAGGCTTGGTTAAGTGATTACTTTACACTTGTACACAGGTGTTCAGTGATGTTACAACATACACAAACAGAAATTGTAGTATTTTCCAAGTGAAAAATTTTATTTCCCAAAAAATATAGATAAACCACAAAGTGGCTGCCTAATATATTTTTTTAAATTTTCAATGTAATTAAAAGGGTTAATAATTACGCTTTATTGGTAAAAGTGATTTTTAAAATATATTGAAAAAGGTATTTTATTTATAAAAGAAGGCAGAATGACGCATTACATTAAAAAGTATATTATTTTATTGATTCGGCATTTACTTTGTGGAATGACATGTTGATTATTTAAAAAAAAATAAACACTTTAATAAACCATTTAATGAGTTTTATTTATATATACGACTAGTTTCGAAAACTTACAAATGTTTTCATCTTTTTCTAAAGTCTTAATTTTTATCAGAAGATGAAAATATCTGTATTAAAACTAGTCGTATATATAAATAAAACTCATTAATTGGTATATTCAGTGCTTAATTTTTAAAAAAAATAATCACAATAAAAAGTAGCAGGAATATCATATTGCTTGAGTTTGTTTACTTTTGATGCAATACCGTTACAAAACTATTTGAACTAGATACAATAATAAGAACGAAGGCATATGAAGACGTTTAAAGCGGTGATTATTTTAACGAAACCGTTTTCTCGTTAGACTTAGAGTTTTCAAGTACTGACTTGTTAAGTCAATAACTACCCCATACACTTGAGTATGAAGAAACCCCAAACGCACATACACTTAATAAATTGTGAACACCGTCTTAAGATCTCCCTCGCCTCCCGCCTAACAGGCAGGATAAGGGGTTGGTATCATCCCTTAGCTAAGCCAGGATCCCTATAGTAAACCATCCCTCTACTAAGCCATTATCCACCCCTATTCCTCGTAGTTCCGCTGTGTTCATCTTGGATGTGGTTCTTCGACAAGGAAACTGTTGCAGCGTAAAGAACCTACACAATGCTACCCCCAGAGCAGAGTGTGTGTCAGGGCTGGAAAACTAATACAGTATATTAATAATATAGACATAATTGAAGCAATTTTTAAATAATATCACTAGACGTACATCGGACGTCATATTGATAAACTATTGATGAAACTTTTTTTTAAACCCTTACACGCACCCCAATGGTGCATAGAGCACTGCATCATATAAACGCAGTGTTATGTTGATCGTTTACACATGAAGGAAAGGTGATCAGCCCTCCACTTCAGGTACCAGTCCAGGGTAATAATGAATAAATATTTGAGTGAAAAAATCACCTGTATTTATTCGATCCCTCCCTGGGAATAAAACCCGGGACCTCCAAAACGGTAGCCGAGCGTGCTGACCAATACATTTATGAAACTAATCGTGATGAATAAAAAAAACAGGACATTCAGAAATAAATATAACAATTTCAACATATTTATATTTTCATTAATTGATTGGGCAGTCACTTTGTGGTAAAATCCATCCATTTCTAATTTATATTTTAAATAGTAGTATTAACTAAGTTAAACTCAAATTAGAAATGTTGTAAATATATTTTTTTCATGTTGGTTATCTTTTATAAATAATTACATTTTTTAAATGGAAATATAAATGTTTGGATGTTTGCAAGGCTTTAAAATTTTTATCGGCTTACTGAAGTAATATTATTTATCTAGCTAGTTGTTAGTACCTTATATAGTTAATGACGTCACTGTGATCTTTGTAGATCTATTGTGAAATGACTTTAAATACGAGTACTTGTGTAATATTCACATTTTTGACACCATTATTAATTATACATAGTATTTTCATTTTTGGAAGTTGTAAATACCTATACTTTATACGGTTGTTATCTCTTTGATTGCGTAAAATAATACTACTTCGATGCAGATCAATGCTCTTAGTAGGAATAAGGGTTAGAATAATAATATTTTTTATCAGAAAGGAATGTAAGGCCGAGCTAGGTATAATTTAAATGATGAAGAATTTTTAAGGTGTTATGGGTATGTGGAGAGAATGGATAACGAGAGAATGACTAAAAAAGTATGTTTGGCAAATTTGTATGGGAGAACAGAACGAGAACGGTTAAAAAATATTTGATAAAACCAGATCAATCAGAACCTAAAATCTGGTCGCTTCAAAAATCTACGTAAAATGAGGGTTAGTTTGACTACATTAATGATTCGAAGAAAAGTAAAAGTGTATGTTAGGACAGATGAGTGTGGCTTTCCATCCTTTCTACCTACTTCTGCAGAGAAACGGCGTGATGCTAGTAGTAGCAGTTCAACTGGTAAGAAATAAATTTATTCCAAGGATATGTTTTTAAGAATTAGAATTACATTTATTAAAAGAGTTATTAAAATGTATGAATATTCAATTGATTAAAATGAAAAAATCATAAAAAATGCGCTTAGAGTGTCAGAAATGAAGTCTCTAATAAACATATCTGGCAAGAGTCAACGAGATAGAATAAGGAATGCCAGGATAAGGGAAATATGCGAGATCAAAGATGTCGTAAGGTGGGGAAGGTAACGAAAAAGACAATGGTATGCGCATGTGAGGAGAACGGAACCAACCAGACTCTTCCTCATTGCACTGTATGGCCAACTCCAAGGCAGATGACTCCCGGGCAGACCATCGAAGAGATGGATCGACAGCTGGGAATCGGCATCGCAGGAGGTTAATCCCTCTTAAAAACAGGCCACAAGGTCTACACCAAGCAAAAGAAAAATAAGAAGAAAAAATGCGTAAAATTACCGTATCATCAAACCCCCTCATCCGCAACCAATAGTGCATAGGGCACTGCACCCAGTGTTATCTTGATCGTTAAAATATGAAGAAAAGGTGATCAGCCCCCCACTTTAGGTACCAGTCCAAGGTTATATTGAATAAATATTAGAGTGAAAAAATGACTTGGATTTATTTGACCCTCCCTTGAGAATCGAACCCGGGACCGCCAGTACGGCAGCCGAGCATGCTTACCGTTACACTACGGAGGCGGACATAGGTTGATTGCAATAAAGGTGCATTTATTAAAATTTTGGGGTAGTTTTACCAATGGTTTCGGCCACCATCTTGTCTCGCGGAAACATTGTGCGGAGTGATGTTTGTTGTTTACGTCGTGATTTATTCCTGTTTCCACAGACGTACCGGGATGGGTGGAAGACGTGTTGAATGCGTATATGTGTGTGTGTGTCTGTCTGTCTGTATTCTGTCCAACTGTACACTGACTACTCATTACTAACTGGGTAAGTACTGCATACACAATACACACCCCGGGAATTATCATTAAACCTCCCTACATCTTCCACCACTTCAGAACCACAGCCCTTCTCAAGAGGGTGTTTATAAATTAACAGATTTCACCCAAGCAATTCCCGACTTATAAAAAAATCGTTTTTTTTTTAATTTGATACTCTTTCAACGCGGTCGAGCGAATTGGCCTGAATTAGAGGAAATCTACATTTATATTAAAAATTAATAACTAAATAAGATAATTGATAGTTTTATTTTTAACATCTCAACAAAGATGCAGAAGAATATGGAAGTCTCGGTATTTACGGGGCTAACAACCATCATAGGCTGGTTTAAATGATCATTTTACACACCAATTCTACCCATGATTGACAACCACACTACTTAAATTCATGGAAGTTGTGTATATATATATATATTAAAAAAAAATAATATATATATATATATATATATATATATATATATATATATATATATATATATATATATATATATATATATATATATATATATATATATATATATATATATATTTATATATTTATATATATATATAAATATATATATATATATATATATATATATATATATATATATATATATATATATATATATATATATATATATATATTTATATATATATATATATTTATATATTTATATATATATTTAAATATATATATATATATATATATATATATATATATATATATATATATATATATATATATATATAAATATATATATATATATATATATATATATATATATATATATATATATATATATATATAAATATATATATATATATATATATATATATATATATATATATATATATATATATATATATATATATATATATATATATATATATATATATATATATATATATATATATATATATATATATATATATATATATATATATATATATATATATAATCCAATTTCGAAACATTGTTCTTGAATCACTAGAATTTCACTAGAGACTATTATTGGTGAGATGTCAAAAATAATATCAAAAATAACTCCTACAATTGGAGATAATCTAAATGTTGTGACGTAATTGTTCATTAAAGTAGCTACCTGCATCCGTACATCAAAGCATTAAACGAACCCCGACTTTTCACTAAAAAAAAGCCTTAAAAACTTTAAAAAAATGTGCACAAGATTCTCTTGCATAAAAAGTAAACTTCCTTTACTTAATTTGCTTTTGAGTCTAGCTTCTTTTTCACCCATATAGGCTGTGTCGTACTGTTTACGTTTAGCAAGTTTAGAAGTATCTGCATTTTTGTCGTTTTTTTTATGTTAATGACGTAATTTTTCGTAAATGCCGTGTACTCTACATGTGTAATGGAAAAGTATGTTTGTTAACGGAAAATACGCGTGCCAAATTTGGCACGCAGGGCAATTTCGACGGCACGAAAATTTTTACATCGAGAAACAACGTGTTCATTAAAAATAGTAAATTTTCACATTTTCGACAGAAAATTGCGTGTAATAAATTTTAAAAATTAACAAGGTACGTTGTTAGTGGCCATTTTAACTCACTCATAGGGATATTGATGAATATTTACAACATCACTATGAAAATCGCTTTCTAAAGTAAGTGGATTTAACCTACAAATTTTCAAGTATCGTAGCTTTATTATTTGACAACAATTTGAGTTGTGTCCAAATACTTGTTTACAAATATAGATTTTTCTCCACTTTGAGTTGTTTTTACATTGTAACATATCAACAAATAATAACATGGAAAACATGGCATTTAAAAAGCTTATGACTTGCCAAAGGCTGATTAAGTGATCTCTTTACATTGGGTGCAACTTTACGTGCAACTTTCACCAGCCTAGGACAGGTCAAAAACTTCGTATTCTTCGTTGAGATGTCAAAAAAAATGTACTCGTCATATATACCTTACCTTTCAATAACACCTTACCTGTCAAATATACCTTACCTTTCAATAATACCTTACCTGTCATATATACCTTACCGTCATATAATATATACCTTACCTTTCAATGTGCCAATGTACTCGGTACATATGATTTGTCTGGGGAATCGGTCAGTCTTTTTTATATTTATCACCCACCTCGCTGACACTTTCATATTTTCTCAAAATATACCAAGCAAGATTCTCTAAATACTAATATTAGATTTACAAAAAAAAACTAATGTTTACATTGGGGGTTCAAATGAAAATCGAAAGTTTCTAAACCGGAAATGGAAATGTGGTGGAAACTTTCAGAAAACCTACTAATCACACAATTGAGCTTACTTATATTGTTCTGAGCACAAAATTCATTTTTTTAAAGTGTATAGACGGTAAACACCCTATACACTTTTTTTTTTATAATTAAAAAAAAACTAACGGACCATTATGCTGCTTACCCCTGCGGAGAAGAGAGAGGGTAGAACGTCACACCAATCTGGTCCTGCAAACTATCTTTGCCTCTTTCATGCATCTCCTCATATGTACATCAACAATTCTACTTCTTTTTCTTCTTGGTGTAGGCCTTGTAGCCTGTTTTTAAAAGGGATTAGCCTCTTGCGGTGTCGATTTCCAGATGTCAATCCAGTTCTTTGATGGTCTGCCTAAAAATTGTCTACTTTGAGGTTGGCCGGGCAATGTAATGTTGTTACCGTTGTTTTAAAAAAAAATTGTAAAAAAAAACATCTACTTTTTTAAATTTTGTTAAAATTAAATGTATCGGAGTCAAACGCAATGATATTCCTGTATTTATAATATTATATTTAAGATACAGACATTGTCAACATGATAAAACAAAAGACTGGTAAAGGATGTATGTGATTGTCACGAACTTCCCTCCAAAAAATGGTTAACTGTGACCGAGTCCCGGGAGTAAAACATATATTATGTATTTATACAAATAGTACAGCAAAAAAGACAAGAAATATGAAGGCCACCAAAAAAAGGGATAATTCCTCACTATGGTAAAGATTTTTTTCAGTACTAAACAGTTTATTTTCTCGATAAAGTGTTATATTTTGTGAATAATTTATGCAGTTCCGAGTTCGGTTGCTTTGGAGGGAAAACTTATTCCTCTCAATTCATAATGCTGTCATTCATAAAGGCCCGGACAGGAGCGGTGACAGATTTATTTCGGTCAGATTGAAATAAACGAGCGCGACTCGTGACGAGAGTATTTTGCGAGAATTTGTCGTTGTGTGTTTCATTTGTCCCGCTACCGGGAGCGCAGAGATGGCGGGGCGGTCATCGGTCACGCGGCGCACGCTCGTCTTTACTAATAAACGTTTTAATAATAAATGCGCTCGCAGAATGTAGATATCGTCTTCTTGAAGGATGAATGCTTCTGGTTTATGTTTCTAGTCGAGAAAGAACGTCAGAAAGGACACAGAATTTGCGCAAATTTGGCACATTTGAGAAAAAAAAAATTTTTTTCATTATTATTATTACTTAAAAATTAATGAATAACCCTCAAATCATCTATTTTAGATGCTTGTCTACGCGTAGGATAGTAAGCATAGGGAAGGTCAATGTGAAAAATACATCACAAATGCCCAGACCAATTGAAAATAAATCTTTCTTAAATTCATTTTGCAAATTGACGAAAATCGAACCCACGATGCCAGTTTCGCAGTCGAGTGTCTACCTAACTACGCCACGGCGCCTGTGTGTTGTTAATATTAATGTTGATGTTTGTTGTTATATTTTATATATGTAGGTGTCTCAATATTCTTCCTTCGTAGTGTAATGGTAAGTACGATCGGCTACTGTACTGGAGGTCTCAAGTTCGATTCTCAGGGGGTGTCAAATAAATATGGGTGATTTTTCACTCTAATGTTTATTCAATACTATCCTGGACTTGTACCTGAAGCGGAGGGCTGATCATCTTTCATTCACGTGTTAACGATCAAGATAACACTGCGTTTATTTGATGCTGATAAGGGGTTGAAGAAGAAGAAGAAGGTGTATTAAGTTGATAATAAACATATTTAGTTTTTTTTCGTTTATGTGAAAAAGATGAAGGTCTGAGATTTTCCGGATGTAATGAGATGAACACTGAGAAAATCTTTATAAAACTCTGCAAAAATCCCAGTTACGACAGTTTCTCAGTAGAGTGACGAAATGTGCTAAGTACGAGGGGTCATTCAACGGAGATATGAATATTAAGGTTTATGTTGTATTTATGGCCTCGAATAGAGAATAAAATAAAACCATCTAAATTCGTGGAATTCTTCCATAACCAGCAAACTTATATAACTGCTCACAACAGGGTTACCATAGTTTTGTGCTTTATGAAAACACTATAAGAAATAATAGTTATTTGTAAATATATATTTTTACATATTAAATATATCACATGCAAATATAAGGATGATTTTATTTATTTACGTGACGAGACATTCATTTACGTTTTAAAGAAGTTATTATTTTGAAATTACAAATATTACAACATTAAACCTGGTAAGATCACTTTGTGATTTTGGTATGGATGTTCAAAAAATGCGTAGAATGGTGAAAATTACACAAATTAATGAAGTAATAACAGGACCTAGATAATGACAGACCGTAAGCCATGAAATTCCCAAATACTTCTATATGTTCTTTCGTCTTTGTGAGACAACTTAAATATATAATAATAATAATAATAAAACCCTTATACGCACCCCAATGGTGCATAGGGCACTGCGTCATATAAACGCAGTGTTATCTTGATCGTTTACACATGAAGGAAAGGTGATCAGCCCTCCGCTTCAGGTACCAGTCCAGGGTAATATTGAATAAATATTACAGTGAAAACATCACTCATATTTATTCTTACCCCCCCCTGGGAATCGAACCCGGGTCCTCCAGAACGGTAGCCGAGCGTGCTGACCATTACACTACGGAGGCGGACTTAAATATATTATAAATCTTAATAAAAGCAAATGGGCATGAGGCTTACATTTTTTGAGTCAACGAACCATTTTCTTAAATTTATGTTCAATGAGGCATTAAAACATTTTGTGAAATATTTTAAGCTAGATAATTCAATTATAATTTTTGATGATTGGAAAATCGTCCCCATAAAAATTCACACGGGAATTTGATCATACCAAGACCACCCTGTATTTCAGGCATTTTTTTACATCGACCCCATGGAATTCCTGAGGAATATTTCTAGCCTGAAGAGTGGGTCATACACGTGGACACTGAAGGGTGAGATACAGGCCACGTGGGGTTGCAGGAAATGCAAATTACACACCCTCAACTCACTCTGAATACACCGGAAATCCACCCATTTTATTCAAATTAAATTCATATTTGTGAAAACCTAACAGGGCTGTTTATTTGTTTAATTCAATGTGATAAATGAATGAAAAAAGTATCTTTTCATATATAAAACATACTACATTTTTTAAAGATTTTTCGAAATTTATTTTTAGACACCGTCTTCTTTGAGTTTTTTCTCCCTACTATATTTTTAATAAAAGGAAGCTAGGAGTAGGTATATATGTCAAAACAGAAAACTGTGGTATTCCATCTCTCTACTTATCCTTGCAGGTAAACGGCGTAATGGTAGTAGTTATATAAATTAATAACCTACATATTTTTAAAGAATTTAAAATAAAACGTTAGTTGACATTTTAAGTGAAAAAAGGAAATCTCAAATAAAATAATATTGGCAAAGAGAACGAAAACAAAACACGAATTAATTACGTATGTATGTGTATAAACATGTATGTTTTTACTGGGAAAAGTGTAGATTATTTCGATTAAATTGAAAAAAAAACCGAAGGTATATATTTTTTCTGATAACATAATTTTAGAAGGTTTTACTATTTTATTTCTGATACCATATTTTTAAATTGAATTGGTATACAAAGAAAAGTAAATCTAAGTTAGTAGTACTGAAAAATTATCGTTTTATTTATCAAAACGATTTCCCATATAATTTTTGATGTCCATTTGATTATGAAAAAAAGTTTTATGACTATCGTACTAATACTTTCAGTTTTTCCTTAATTAAGAAATCGCCATCCCCAGAGTGGAAATATATACGACCCCTTTGAACGCTTCCCTTCCCTGAAAAAAAAATGGTCGCATTCATTACTTTTTTATGTCCCATAAAACCCCGAAGAATCTGAAATATTTACCCTACATTTCAATCATTGAATTTAGAAAGAGACCTCCGTTGTCGATGGAATTTCGTTTTATCATTTCTTTTCTTGGATGTCGGTAGATGTCCATTTATTTTCCATATTATTTTGAACCTTTTCATACAAATGGCGTTTTCATAATAAATTGAATATTTATTTAACAAGGTTCGTTTGTCATATAAAAAACTATTATCTTGGGTTTTGAATATCGTTATTAGTGAATTGAATTTATATATAAACATTGTGGCTTTCGTTTTATTTAAAACACTTATTTTAGATTTATAAGTCTTTTTTGAACAATTGCATATTAAAAACATTTTTTAATTCGTACCTACTATCAAATGAGTGAACTTTTTCATTTCAATTCCTTTGCATTCGCATTTGTATTTTTGTATTTAATAAATATCGAAATTTCACACTAAAAATATATAAAAGTTTATTTTTTTAATATATTTAAATTATTTTTAAAAAGTGCTTTATCATTTTAAATATGTATTCTTTTATCTTTTTTAAATCTTATGATCCATAAGCTCTTTCAAAATATACGAATACTATTTTTATAAATATAAATAATAAGAATTTGTGAAGTATAACTAAAGGTACCACCGTCAGCCAAAATTCCACATCTATCAAAATTACATATCTCATACGAAAAAAATACAACATCAGTGCAAATATGTACATATGCTATACATCTTTTAAAAAATAATGCAATATGGATGTTTATTAATGTGCAGAATATTGAACGTTATATAAGTGTATAAAGTGATCACTCAAGCCATCCAAAGCTCATAAAAACTTCTTTCACATAAAAACGATAGATGTCTCGTCTCAAGTTGAAAGGCCCATCATGCATATTGATATATCATCCGTAGGGTGAATAATTTTTTGACCGGTTAAATAATAAATAATAGTAAAAAAATACATATTTTGTTCAAACGTCTACCACACCATAATATACCGCGGAAATAGGTAACAGATTTATTTCTAAGGATATATTAATGTTTTTCTAAAGCAATGGCGTAATTCTGTGGTGAGTAAGCTTACTGTGGCTTGTTATTCTAATGACCACATAAATATAAGACTTTTCTTGCAGTTTTTGTTCCTCGGTAGTGCAGTTGGCTATTTATCAAGATAATCTCCGTTAGCAACAGTAACTTGATGCCGGGGGGTAGATTTATAATGGTTGACCTCTAATCTCGTACTACAGTGGCAAGACTACTACAGCCCTTAATTATGTCACTGTTCCAGCAAGAGCCTAATGATAAGTTAATGCACTGATTAATGTATAAGATTTTAAATGATAACGTGCGTCATTTGAATCAACGGATTTTTAATATAGAACCAAGTTAATTATAAAATTATAGGGTGCCCAAAAAAATCAGAACAGTTACATGTTTTTTTTTATTAAAATTAATACTTTTTGACATACGACTTATAATAGACTGTTTTAAGTGCGGTTTATGTTATTTTTGGTGGTTTAGTGTGTCTCATAAAAAAATGTTTATGTTTATACAAATTTATGCATATATATGTACGAATGTACAATAAATATATGTTTAAAAAATCCATCCATACGTTATGCACTCCAGTTTTGATACAACCAGATTTCTGATACTGATATGGTCGTGCCAAGTCTTTCTTGGTCGTCTTCGTTCTGATATTTTTTTCACATTTGCCAAATATACTCTCTTGGTCATTCTCTTTTTATCTATTCGCTCCACATGTCTCAACCAACCAAAACAGTTAAAACTTAAATCACTAAGCTTTTAATTCAGTTAAAACTGAATTAAAAGCTTAAAAAACAAATTACTTTTTTAATAACATATTTAAAAAATTATCGCATTGAAATAAAACAAAGAAGAAATGAGAATAAAAGTTAGTAGTTACATAAGGAATAAAAAAAAGTCAAAAAACTTTTATTAAAAATATTGCTTCTTTTTTCAGATCGAACGTTTGAAGCATCCGAGTGAACAACGTAAAGGTAAGCATTTTTGACAACATTACTGTAGAATCGATTTGTAATTTTTATATTTAATTTGGTTATTAACAAAAAATATATATGTATACCCACATAATGATGGTGTAGTTCAGAAAAAAATATTTATCTCAGAAAGTGCGGAACCATGTCTAGTTAGAACTGGGCTTAAACCTACACCTGCATAATAATATAGCACAAAAGAGATTTTTAGTTTTAAAAATTGCTGTACAATCTAGCCAGAACTAGGCCAAATCTCAGTACATCTTAAAATTACTCAATTTATACTAGATTATTTCTAGGTATAGACCAAGATGTTTAAATCTTTAGTGAAAAACTTAATATTTTCTTTGCTTTTATCGGCAAATGAATGTGCTTAGTTAGCAGGATCAACCCTATTTTATGACAACGTTGGCTGTAAAACCCTTTATTGAATACATGCCATTCTTAGCTAGCCCAATTTGTTTTAGTACACTTGATCCGTAACGTTCACCGTTGAGTAAATACTGAACGATGGATTTATTACTCCATAACTTTTGGATTGCGCCGTTAAAATACTCTGACGTCACATGACGTGTAAACTGAATATTTTATTTTGGTAATCACTAATCACTGCGAAAACGTGAAAAGCAAACATGAACCTTCAGGTTACAATAATTATGAAGTCATCGTTTTTTTTTTGACAATTGGAATATTTTTTTTTAAAACTTGAATGCTTTAAATATAAAATATTTTTAGTTATCAATATTATTACAAATTTTAATGATAAATGAATGTTAACATAAATTCTTATATATATACGTTGCACAAATACTTCATATTCTATATTTTTCATTGTCATTGATCGAAACGATACGGTTTAATTTTGATAAAACATATCGTGTTTATTGTACAGTATTATAACAACGTTAGTTTCTAAATATGGTTTAGAAATACTGTAATTATTTTTCAATGTCAAATATAATTATATTAAACGATAAATGTTTATGGACCAGTAATTTAAAATCAAAATCAGGTTGCATGTTTAAAAAACATTCGTAAAACACAACTCTAAAGGATTACTATGGCATTTATAGGGTATGTTTTATTAATATTATGAAAATTAAAATCGACAAGTATTGCGACGTAGTTGGGTAAATGTTTGATAGAGAAATTGGCGTCAAGGGTTTGTGGCTCCATTAAAGTATGTATTCAACTAAAAGTTAGCATTTTTTAACTAATTTTTTGTATTTTTTTGTAAGCAATATAATTAGTAACATTTCAGGACCTATACATTAAATCAGATGAAAACAAGTACAATTTCATAGAAAATTTGTTTTTTTTTGTATTGGACAATTTCCTTAATTTGTTTTTGTGCAAAATAGAATTTAATAAAAGACAACAACCTGGACATATTTGAGGAAGGGTAGCGGAACGGACACCCGAGGGGTGAGGACTTTTGAGGGAATATGTCTATAGTTCTAAGGAACACTTACGCCAAAAATCGCTATTTATTTTGAGATTGACATACTCGTATAATTTACCTGGACTATATATTATAAACATTGATGAAAACAAGCAATATATACCATTAAATCACCAAATTATTTAAACATGAATTTTAATATAAAATTTACACTACTACAACTACTACTACTACTACTATCACCACGCCGTTTCGCCGCAGGGGTAGGCAGGGATGATGTCCTGACATACACTCCTCGCTTCCTTCACATCCATACATCTAGTCATACATGCCCTCCTATTATGCAGACTTTTGATACCACCAGATTTAAGGTACATTTATAATTAAAAAAAAATTGAAATAAGTTTTACTTTATCTTAAAATCGGTTACAGGTGTTTCGATGCCTTCTGCATCATTTTCAAACTCAACTTACAAAAAAATTGAAAATTTGAAAAATTAAATGGAATGCGTCGAAACCCGTGTTACCGATTTTAAGAAAAATGGAATCTACTGAAATTTTCAATGACATAAAGTGACTGCCGAATCATTTAATGGAACAATAATTTTAGTTCGATGGACATTACATGTATAATGTCACATCTACCCACACAAGTGACATTAAATTTTTGATCGTCATAACGTCTCTTGACGAGACTTAGTGCGGTCCAGACGGATGCTGAGAATGATGACAGGCTGTTAGTGTGAAAGGGAATCCATGTACCGATTTGTAGGTGCAATTAGTGGCCCTGGTTAGAGCAATCGCCCGTGTGGGACTCCGCCGATGATCGTGTAATTGGTCTCGATTACTACTGCTGAGTGCGAACATTATGTTTAATACGAGTACCGGTGACACACTCTAACGTAATATATAATACATAGTTTTCACAAAAAAGGGATATTAATAATGTTTATTAGATTTATGTTTCGTTCTGACATTTATTAGAACTGCATTTTATATAAGCAAATAAAAATCTATCAGCGGAAGCTAAACTGGCAGTACACAATGGAGTTCTGGTTCCAACCCTTATGTATGGAAGCGAAGCATGGAGTTGGCAAAAGAAGGATGAAAGCAGACTGAATGCAGTCGAAATGCGATCCCTCAGACGAATGTGTGGCAAAACGATGTTTGATAGATGTTCGAATGATGAAATAAGGAAAGAATGTAAGGCTGAGATAAGCATTATCGATAAAATTAAGAAAGGTGTGTTGAGATGGTTTGGACATGTGGAGCGTATGAGTGAAGAAAGAACGGTTAAACAAATTTATGAGGCGAATGTAGTTGGAAAAAGAAGCAGAGGACGACCGAGGAAAACTTGGCACAATCAGGTATGTCAAATACTTGAAAGCGGCCGGGTCAGGAGTCGTAATAATCGTCGGGTATGTATGAGGAGATGCATGAATGTAGAAGAGGCAAAGAATGTTTGCAAGGACAGAGTGGTGTGGCGTTCGATTCTCTCTGCCTACCCCTGCGGGGAAGCGGTGTGATGGTTAGTTAGTTAGTTACTTAGTTAATAAAAACTATTTAATTGTTTCCACATGCATTTTATTTGAGCAGCAACCGGGTTTCGTCGTAACCGACATATCCCATGATGTCGGTTACGACTATACCCGGTTGCTGGTCAAATAAAATTCATTTGGAAAAAATTACACAGCTATTATTTTATAATATTAATATTTATTGATTTGGCATTAACTTTGTAAAATAATGTTACTCCATTAAGTTAATAACGAATCAATAAACTAAATTATATTTTTTCTTTCGAAAACTATGTAGTATATACATTAGACTGTGTCATTGAATACATAACATGTTATTTCACAATTTTTAAGGCAAATCAATAAATTATAATATCTTTTTTATTGTGAAAACTATGTATTTAGACTGTGTCACTGGTACTCGATGGTACCTCATGAGAACATCTGTAGTTCTCGAAACTATTCATGTTTACATTGAAAAACCCAAAAAGTGGTATAATGCAAGAGTTTTATTTTAAAACATCAAGATTATCAACAGGGTGACATAAAAACTAAGTGTGTATTTTCATCTGTTGAAAATATCTGTAGTTTTCGAATCGAGTCGTGTTTAAATTACAAAAAGTTGTCTCATAACTTGTTGTTTACGACATTTTGAGTATGTTGAAATATTTCACAAATCTGCATTATCTCCTTATTTATTTTTTAACAAAAATGTTAATAATATTAGTATATGTCTCGAAACCGATAGACATAAAAATCTTGGTGAGTGGCTTTTTACTAATATTATTGACATTTTTGTAAAAAATAAATAAGTAAAAATGACTAACCACAAAGTAAATGCTTTAAGTATTAATAATATTAAGAATATGGATTATCTCCACTTAGGAGTTATTTTTTACATGTTTTGACATCTCAACATAGATGAAAAAGAATATGGAACTCTAGCCAATTACACGGCTTACGATCTGACATTGACTGGTTTCCGTGATCACCTTATAAACTTTTAATATTTACCAATTGTACTCATGCACTCATGACTGACAACAGTACTTAAATTTCGGAAGTTGTATAAATGCTTCAATTGACATATTATTTCACATGCAAGATTTGGGCACCATCTATAGTTGAGTTAAGAATGTTTAAATAATTAAAGAAAACACTTCGTTTTTTACCACTTGAGTTTTATTATAGACTACATGTTTCAGAAGTTAAACTTTAATTTATGAGAGTGTAATAATTTTAATTTATTTCACTCTCATAAATTAAAATGATTACACCTTGTTCCATATGAAGGCCAAATTATGAATTATCTTGAAAATTTAGAAATACAAAAAAACCTGAATTCTAATTATAATTTATTAAACAATATATTGTTTCAAAATTCTTCGCCATTGCTTTCAATTTTTCCTTTGTTTTCAAACTTCGTTCCTTGACTAACCCCTTCCCCTTACTTTCCTCTCTCCTTATTTATAGAAAAATTTTATATTTTATATTTTAGTTACTATACAGACCTGAATGATGGAAGTTTAACTTCTGAAACATGTAGTCTATAATAAAACTCAAGTGGTAAAAAACGAAGTGTTTTCTTTAATTATTGTAACATGTCTTACCACAAAGTTAATGCCGAAACAATAAATAAAAGAATGTTTAAGTTGAGAATTCGTTAATCTTACAATAATTTCTTAAAAATCTCTGCTAATTAAAAAAATAATACTAAACTCAACCATAGATGGTGCCGAGAACTAGCATCTGAAAAAAATTGTCAATCGAAGCATATTTACAAATGACGTAATTTAAGTAGTGTGTTGTCTTTCAATCATAAGTACAATGGTGTTTATAAAGTGATCACTTAAGCCCCTCCAATGATAGGTCGTAAGCCCTGTTAATGCCCAGATCTACACATTTTTCTTCCTGTTTGTTGAGATATCAACACAGGGCTTATATGTTGTCTATGGTTATAAACAAAATGTGTAGTAATGTAACATAATAATTATGGAAGATGGAGTTGGCAGCTCCAAACGTATGAGATAATTTTGTGTGCCAAAAGTTTTGATTGTCAAGTTAGTCTCGGAAGATATTTATCATCTGCTGTCCCACTTGTTACGGGATACTCTAAATGGTGTCGGATATTTTTATATTGCTGTAATAGTGGAAGAACCAAGCTGCATGTTAAAACTAAACGTAGGTATAAAATTATTGAATAAATGAAACATATTTTAATATAAACTTAACGAATTTTATTGTATAACGCTGTTCTCAATGTATTATTTTAGACAGTTGTGTAAAACTTATGTTATTTTTTGTGTTAGTGCGAAGTAAGTATTGTTTTGAGTAAGAGATATGTTAAGAAATTATGTCCATACGTGCTTTATTCATAGATAAAAGAAAGCTTTCTTAGTGATGAAAATAGCTAAACGCTTAAAAATAGCAATAGGAATTACTGCATTTACGTGGGAAATACAAGAATAATATTCTTTATGGAATTGTTATACACTACGATTTCAGTATATCTTAAGTGTTTTAACATAAAATGAAGCATCTATCGATTTTATATGAAGAAAAGATGGAAATCTAAGCATTCTCGGACTTACAACTTGGTATTCGGCTGAATTAAGTTATTAATTATTTTATTCTTGTAATCCTTGTTTCCACCAAATGGTATATAAGGTACAATGATTAAAGAAAACACTTCGTTTTTTACCACTTGAGTTTTATTATAGACAACATGTTTCAGAAGTTAAACTTCCATCATTCAGGTCTGTATAATAATTAAAATATAAAATTGTTCTATAAATAAGGAGAGGGGAAAGTAAGGGGAAGGGGTTAGTCAAGGAACGAAGTTTGAAAACAAAGGAAAAATGGAAAGCAATGGCGAAGAATTTTGAAACAATATAAGGTACTGCTACGTATCGATGGAGTGTTGTATTGATCGTTAATATGATGAGGATAAGGTTATATGTCTTGCTCTTCTTGTATCAGTCTGATGCGATATAAAGTAAATGTGAAAGTGAAAATCACTTATATTTATTTGGAAATGTGTGCTTTCTTATTTCTTTCGAAACAAGAGTGAACAAGGTCGGAATAAATACATTATAAATATATGGTTAGCGCATTTGACTAAAATGATATGATCTCGAGTTCGATTCCGAAATAGGGAGGGAAATCAAAATAAAGAATAGTGACTTTTCACCCTAATATTAATTTTTAATGCTACTCAAAACCCAGGATTGATCAGCTAGTCAAAATGTGAGTGACGATCAAGATTGGACACTGCGATGTAGTACGATGCAGTGTCCTTTACACCTTTAAGTGTGAATATTTCATATTATTTTTTGACATCTCATCAAAGATGAAGAAGAATATGGAAGTCTGGGCATTTACGGGGCTGACGACTGTCATAGACTGGTTTAAGTGATCACTTTATACACGTGCAACAGTCACCCATTCCACCCATCATTAAACACCACACCACTCAAATTCTTGGAAGTTCCAAAAATATGAACCAATTTTGAAACATTATTCTTGAATCATTAGAACTTCACTAGAGACATCTATTGATGAGATGAAAATATGCTTTTTATTTAGCAGAAACTCTTTTATTATGATTGTCATTTCATCTATGACGAGATGTCAAAAAATAATATGAAAGTGGCTCCTGTAATTGGAGATAATCCAGATTTTGTGAACAAGTATTTGCACATACTCAAAATGTTGTGAATAAATTTCATCATTGATATCCCTCAATAATTGCATTTAAAAAAACAATATATTATAATTTAATGAATATGAAAAGTAAATAAAAAATACATAATACATGTAACTTTTTGTTTATGGGTTCTTACACATTGCATATTATGTCAACTCTCCAATCGTCACCCAGATATATCCACTTACTCGATGATATATTCAAATAAAAATACACATTTAAATATATAAATAGTGGCAGTTTTCCAAGAAAAATAAGAAGTTGTGTCTGATTCTGTGTTATCTTTTTCCTGAGGTTAAAATTGATCGCTCTCGGAACAGCTGCCACGGCTTCAGACCGGAACATGTTCCTACACTTACATAATTGGGTATTTCCTTATGTACGACATTGACGTAAAAGATTTTTTGTACATCATTAGGAAACTTGCGGAAAAACGGAAATTTCAACACACGTTTACACATGTATATGACGTTTTTAATCGTTTTAGAGATTTTTTATAACTTATATGTGTATTTTTTTTCACTATAATATTTATTCAATATTACTCTGGACTTGTACCTGAAACGAAGGGCTTATCACCTTTTTCTTCATGTGTAAACGATCAAAACAACACTGCGTTTATATGATGCAGTGCCCTATGCACCATTGTATCGTCGGTATATCGACGGACTGTGCTTGAATTGATGTATCAGTTCTCATCGCTTTAATGGTAAATATTCATTAAATTGACTTCTATATTTATGATTTGTTTAACGATGATGATGCGTAAATAGGGGTAATTGAGAGAACTTAAAAGTTTTTTTTCCCAATTGTTGGTAAATACCACTATTTCTTAAAATATTAAAGATTTCTTATCTTGATTCTGATACCTACATATCTAAATATTTCCGCTAATTATATCCCAAAAATAAAAAAAATAAATACATTTATTCTAAAATTAAGTCATTTCTTCATTTGTTTTGCATTTTCTGCAGCCAAAAACGTTTTTTTTTTAAAATTTTATTCATTTATTTGTTTCCTGTTGGAACATTGCCCCAATGTTACCGTAACTGTGGCGTCATTCCCAGTTGATTGCACAGATGTGATGAATGAATTGACGTCAGAGGGACCTCCTTACTTACACTACTTACTTGATAAATATAGTTTCAAGAGTCATCCTAGAATGATTTATTTGACACTTTTGGAAGCACTCCAAGTGTTGATTAGCCCTGATGCAAACGTTATTATTATGGTACATCACGATTACAATACAATTTTCTATGTATGTATAGTAAAATATTTATTTAATTTTATTTGACTAGCAACCGGGTTTTGTCGTAACCGACATCACCAGTCTGGTGATGTCGGTTACGACAAAACCCATTTGCTGGTCAAATAAAATTCATGCGGAAAATACTGCATAATTGTTACTTTATTCTATAAAATGCAGTTCCACCATGAAATGTCAGTACAAAACTTAAATCTATTTTTATATGTAATTACTAAATGCAAGTTTTTGCAAGAACGCTTTCATTAAATTATAACTTTATTTTACTGTCGGAATGCTTTTGCGATCCAGTGAAAGAGAAATAAATTATAATAGGCAAAATATTCCAAATTTCAAAGATTTTACTTGACTTACTGCCTTTTACTGTTTTATTGTAAAAAATGTATTTATTTGTATGTATATAACTAACTAACTAACTTAGAAACCAGCACACCACTTTTCAGCAGGGATAGGCAGAGACACACATCAGAGAACTATTTCTTTGCAAACTTTTTGTATCCCTTCCACATTCACGCATTTCCTCATCTTGAATTCCGCATAAACACCGTAAGCGGTTTCATTAATTGATTCGGCAGTCACTTTGTGGCGTAAACGGTGTTTAAAAATGATGCGGAATGCATCAAAACACATGTAACAATACGTTGTAAGAAAAAGTGGTATTCACCAAGTAAAACTTAAATTAAAAATACTTTATAATAAATAAATAAAACTTTAGCCAACTTTATTCAACCAATAATATTTTTCAAAAAATATGATCAACTTTTAGGATTATTACATTTCTGTAGTGGTCGATTGACCGTAAAGTTCTGAGCCATTCCAAGTGTCAAACAATTTCGGCTACTATAACAGGTCCAATAAATATGCACACCGCGGTCTGGCGAATTAAAGGGATCGGTCATTTGAACGATTGCCTTCCCAGCTACCCCTTTCTCGTTACGTCCCTTCCTTCAACCCTTACTGGGACCACGTTTTCTCCCGACAATTTGAATCAGTAAATTTCGACAGGCAGTTTCGAAATTGTAAGTAAATTATAGTGTCTTTCAAGGTCTATTAGATGCTGAATAATGCGATAAAATAAATGTACGTTTCAATTTTTTTCGAGTTATTTATCTTAATAGTGCATGTTGAATCGTATTCAATGTGAAAAATATGTATTAAAAATGCTCTTAATAATTTTGATATCAGTTGCTGTCGAAATTTAAGTTAATACTTGATAATCAAAATGTAACATTGTTTTAAAATCACTTAAAATATTTTATATAACTTAATTAAAATGTCTACCGGTTTCGAAGCTAACCGCTTCTTTATCAAGACTGATTTATACTAAAACACTATCTACTTAAGAAAATTTTGAATTTGGTACGTAGAAATTTCAAATTTTGTTAAGTAAATAGTGTTTTAGTATTAATCTGTCTTGATAAAGATTGATTTTAAAACTTCAGTGAACTTAAATCGTAATATTTTTTTAACTGTGGATTTCGATATTTGCTTTTTTTGGTGATATTTAAAAATCAAAATTTATTTTTCAGTTCTTTACTAGACAAATTCATGTTCACTTTTGAAATGTTTGATGATTTATATTTTTTCATAGTATTATATTTTAAGCTGTAATTTTTCATAAAATATCTGGTTTCTTTTTTTGTTTGACTTAATTTTGAAAATAATCTAAGATATTTCGAAACTGCTTTACAAAAACGTGAAAAATCATTGGCGGAAATTACGTTTAGGTGATCAAAAAATATGTAAGAACCTTGTATAAAAACGTTCGCTAAGTACCTTATGAGTAGGGAAAAGTGGTATAAGATGGAGCATGGACGAAAAGATGGAGTACCCGCTGCTTTGGACACTTGCCTAACGTATTTTATCGATCGATGCGCGAAAATACATGAAAGTTAATTTATTTGACATTCCTATTAGTTTTTACGCACAAAATCCTGTCAAAGAAAACAGAAAAGAGCTGCCATATTCACGCAAACTGTTCTCAGTATAATTCATTTTATTTCCAAAGTAAATATACGTATAATATTTTTAACGTTATTTTAGAACGTTTAGAAAAAACGTTATATCGTTCAAACATTTCTTTTAAAATAATTTTTACTTATGCATAATCAAACAAACGCTAAACAGTTAATTTTTTTGTTCGACGGGTTTTGACTTAACCAACATCATCAGACTACTAGGAAGTTATTAAAAAATGATATATCTTCATGTAAATAATTTTTTCGACACGATGAATTTAAATTTAATGAATTTAACTAATTTATTAAGATAAAAATTATATATATATATATATATATATATATATATATATATATATATATATATATATATATATATATATATATATATATATATATATATATATATATAATATGGTAAGTATTTACAGTTGATTTTCCTTAATGATAGCGATTTATCTCCATATTGTAATGGTAACTGCGTAAAAGAATATTAAAATGACCCAACATAGGCTGGTTACAACATTTGCCTTAACCAGCCTACGATAGGTCAAGAGCCCATTCCCTGACTTTCTATATTCTTCTTCATCTATGTTGAAATGTCATAAATTGCAGATTCTTCACTCTGTGAATGCCCAGATATCAATATTATCTTTGTATAAAAAGATCTCGTATATTTGGGTAGTATGTTTTCTAGGGATGGAAAGATTGATAAAGACATATAAAGGAGAGTGAATGCTGGGAACGGTGCACTAAATGAATGGTGCACTAAAATCAGTTTTAGCAAATAAAAATCTATCAGCGAAAGCTAAACTGGCAGTACACAACGGAGTTCTGGTTCCAACCCTTATGTATGGAAGCAAAGCATGGAGTTGGCAAAAGAAGGATGAATGCAGACTGTAATGCGATCCCTCAGACGAATGTGTGGCAAAACGATGTTTGATAGATGTTCGAATGATGAAATAAGGAAAGAATGCAAGGCTGAGGTAAGTATTATCGATAAAATTATGAAAGGTGTGTTGAGACGGTTTGGACATGTGGAACGTATGAGTGAGGAAATAACGGTTAAACAAATTTATGTTAGTTAAGTTAGTTTAGTTTAGTTTAGAAAAAGAAGTAGAGGAAGACCGAGGAAAAACCTGGCACAATCAGGCATGTCAAATACTTGAAAGCGGCCGGGTCAGGAGTCGTAATAATCGTCGCGTATGTATGAGGAGATGCATGAATGTAGAAGAGGCGAGGAATGTTTTTCAAGAACAGAGTGGTGTGGCGTTAGATTCTCTCTGCCTACCCCTGCGGGGAAGCGGCGTTATGGTTAGTTAGTTAGTTAGTTAAAAAGATCTTTCTATATAACTTAATTTATGATGTTGGTCATTGGGATTTAATCCAGTTATTAAATGCCGAAAACGAGTCATATAATTAAAAATATTTTTACAATCTTACTACTCTGATGTTAAAAAATATACCAAGTGCCGTTGAAGGGTGAGGAAAAATAGCCTAAACAAGTCAAGCAAATAATACGGAATCGTCAAGAAAAGTCGAGTACTGCTTGAGTCTTTAATCCCTTACACGGCAGTCAAGCCTTGTACGTCAAGGTTTATAAACCCTTGGACTTTGGGGTACAAGGACCTATCTCGGACCGCGACCCTCATCATCGAGAAGTCTGTGATAGTTTAACGAGTGACAGTATTTGACAAACACAATTTTTTCGCAAGGTGTCAGAATGTACTTAACCTAGTCTCTAACTTTATAAATTAAAACAAGTTGTTTTATTTTATAATGTTTATAAAATGTGCTACAAAGTATCTGGGAAAAACATTCAAGAAATAGACTGGAACTTTCTGCCATTGCTTTAAGCTGTCTTTATATAATTATTTATTTACTTAATTATTTAACTCACTATTATGCCAATTTCCGCAGGGGTAGTCAGAGAGAACAGAACGACATACAGTTCTTTCTTTGAAAACAGTATTCGATTCTTCCACATTCATACATCTCCTCATTCATATCCGCCGATCATTCCGACTTCAGACCTGATTATTTTCAAGTATGTATTTAAAATACTTGATCATACTTAGTTTTCCTTGATCTTTCTCTGCACCCATTTCCAACAATATTCGTCTCGTATATTTAATAAACATTTTTTTCCTCACTCATTCGTTCCACATATCCAAACCGTCTCTACTCACCTTTCTCACAATGCTTTTGTCTTGCTTGTATTATCTCCTAATTTCACGATTCGAACACGTTTCGTTCATCGTTTTGACGCAAATTCGTCTGATAAATCGCATTTCAACTGCATTTACTATACTTTTTCTTCTAATTTATTTCTTCTACTAACTCAGATAAAAGATATTTATTTTTTAAATACATTTTGAGTAAAAACATAAAATCCAATCTTAATAACAATGTTTTACCTCTGTGGCTTTTTTTTATCAATCGCCTTACTTTTGTATTGAAGAAAACATGTATTTTTTTTTCATGAAACTTAAATTACAAGTCAGAAATTTCTCTTGAAATCGAACAAAGTTTTTGCGTACTTTTTATAACTTCGAACCAAGAAAAAATATACAATTTCATTGAGGGGTATTCTAGTGTTGTGCAAATAATATTTCGGGAATAATTTTGTGGACTTTATCAAGTTTTTTCAACTTATTTTTACTTGCCTACAAAAAAAGGCAATAAGAATGGAATTAGAGAGAAATTAGTGACTTGTACAAAAGAGATGTGTTAAACATATATAAATTCTCGTACAAGTAAGGGTATATAACCCCATATAATATCCATTGCTGCTTTTTTCGTTTAACCAGCCATTATTTATATACTTATTTTCAAGTTTATTTTTGCTTTATTTGAAAGAAAAACTAACTAATCGTCACGCAAATTTCAGAAGGGGTAGGCAGAGAGAATATAATGGCAACCCAATCTGTCTGCACACAATCATTGCCTCTTCCACACTCATGCAAATTTTCATAAATACACGCCGATTATTTCGACTCCCGACCTGACCACTTTCAAGTGTTTGAAATGTTTGATACCAAGTTTTTCTCTGTTTCTATTACCAACCACATTCGCCTCATAATTTTGTTTTTCTATCCTTTCTTTACTCATCCAATTCACATGCCCAAACCATCTCAACACACCATTTAAAACTTTATCGAAAATATCGAAAATAAAATATGCTTATCTCAGCTTTGTATTATTTCTTTATATCATCATTTGAACATCTATCATACATAGTAATTAATTGGAAATAAAAACATTTCGGATTTCTATCTTTACTGAAATACGTCTGACAAATCATTCATTGCAAGGTCAGTCAGCTTTATGATTAATTCATTAAGTTAAGTAAATGTTCATTCATGAAAATGTAATGTTTTTCCTCCCAATTGTCTGAGAGATCATTATGTTATTGACCTGTTAAAATATCCGATTTTTTACTGATAGCATTACATCATTACAGCTTTAAACAAATCTCTCAAGTCGACGTGATCTAAGTGTTTGAGTTGTTCTTAGACCCAGTTGAAATGCAAGTAATTAAAATTCATGGCATTGAACAGAGGCTGAAATGGCATCGAATAACATAGTTATTCATAGTCCATCCCATCTCCATCTATTCATCCTAATTCCGATGCGTCCATGTTTTGCTAGGAGGAATTAATGCAAATCCCATCACTGTTCGGACTTAAGCCTCCACATACCCTAGAGGTATTTACATAGGGGTAGGAGATCGGGACGTTTACTATACTATACAAAATCTTCTTCTATCTTGCGAATATATATATTCCACCCTTTATAAATTGGAAAAGATTCCTAAGGCAATTGGTTTTTACATCTATCTTTCTTAGTATAGACATGTATAAATTAAATGAATTATATACATGTTAATATGAGAAAAAATCAGTAAAAAAACAAATTAAAAATTTATTATATTTTCAATAAATATAAACAATAAATAATAAATATGAGTCCCTCTCCAAGAACAAAAGCTGAGTCTCTTTTTTATAGAGAACTGCGTTACTAATTTTATGATTGTAAAAGCCGATATGTCTAGAAAATGGGTTAAAATTAATTAAAAAAAACTTTTGTAACTATATTAAATAATAATAAAAAATATAACATTTATTAATAATAATATTACATATTACTGTGGTGCAACCTGGTTGAATGGAGAAGAAAGAAAATTGTGGAGTTTTTTATGTGTATAAATTCACAAGGCTTATGAAGAAATGAAAATATTCAAAATCTATTGAACAATACTGAAATCAAGGTGTCATCAGCTGTCAAGAATACGCTGTCCGCAATGACATTTTTTAGCATATCCTATCTTGCTTCTATGTTTAACAGATGCGGCTGCCATTTCATTAAAAAAGACAATTCTTACAATTTTTCAGACAACATTAGAATTTTTTTACATGTCAGATAAAAACACCAGGTCAATTTACTGTTATATTTTAGATTTTAACAAACGAACAATTACTTTAGTCTTTTTTATTATTTAAAAATAAAGGATATACACGTATTACTTTCTTTCGAAACTAAGGATTGTTCTTAATTTGAGCATCGCTTTCTTACAAAGTCTTTTTATAAAATTCTTAAAGTTACGGAAGTTATGAAGAAGAGTTTTTATTTCCAACTTGCGTACTCTAATTTCCTCAAATATACGATCGAGCGCGTGATTTGAAATTCAAAACTTGTGATCTTCTTCTACATGATGAATATTTTCGAAGCGTATTCTCCGAATCATCTTATTTATTCAAATTTTCATTCAGTAGGCTTCATCCACTAAATAAATTTCAATTTTTACCGCGGAACGGTAAACAAGACGTTCAATATTGATCACATTGAAATTCAAGTTGTTTTGCAGCGTACGAAGACAAATCACTAACTTGGCCCGCTGGATCGTAATCCCGCGTCGAGGAAGACGAATCAAAACGTTTGACGTAAGCAAAAAATCCACCCCTATAAAATTATTTCGGTCCATTTGAGAAATCAAGATATTTGAAGCATCAGCCTTGTGGGCTTCCGAATAAGAATTTATGTAATTTCGCTTACGCCGAATTTCAGTTTTTCAACTCGTCATGAAAAAAGCTCCGCTACCATGTTTGTACATATTTGGTTTGTGGAGCTATTTTGCGTGGTTTTGGATTTTTTTACCTTTTATTGACCGAACATTTGGCATATTGACATTCCGCAAGCAATTTGAGTAAAATTAATGAACCCGATAAATTTATGTTCCGCAACCTAAGTATTGATTTTCCTGCGAAGAACATTCGATAAAGATTTATTCAATACGTATTCAATATCTGAATAAATTAATATATACGTTTATGATGTAATCAGTAACATACAATAGTTACGGCTAATGCAACACCGATAATCATTTGTCTACTTTGGCTTCAACTTTGTCTAATTTGGCATAAGTTGAATACCCTTTTCCTAACTGTGCGTAAGTGAACTATTGTGATTAACGTTTTTTGACATTTCTACATAGATGAAGAAAACTATGGATGTCTGGATTTTTACAGACCTTATGACTTGTCGTTAGTTACATAAGTGATCGATTCACACACGTGCTACCTGTCGAACTTATAATAATGCAGTCAAGTTGACATTATGTAATAGTAATACATGGTCGATAAAAACAACAATGAGTGCTAAAAGATAAAAAAATATTTTTTATCAGTTTTTTTATTGATGAATTCAGTATTCTGTATTAATTTTGAAAGATTTTTATCACAAAAGCAGAGAAATGAGTTCATTCAGTTTACATTTATCCTTCTTTTGGCAACTCCATACTTTAATTTTGTCAACACTGCCAGTTAAATTTTCGTTTTTTGACTTAAAAAAATAAAAATATAATGATTTACAGCTAGAACAAGTCATGATGATGATTTATACTTAAGGTTCTCGCATTTTTTTGTAATAAAAAAATACATGTTAAATAAAAAAACGATTATTTCTATACGATAAAATAGTATTTTACAGCATCGTGAATAAAAAGAAAAATAAAACAATTAAAAACGTATGTAAAAAGAACTCCACCCACAAGACACATAAGATGGCTTGGTGGGTCTCTGCAAAAAAAAATCAAATTGTTGTTTACAGTATTTGTATTTATATTGATTTGTATAGTTATCAAATAAATATTTAAAAAAAAACTATTTTCACTTAAATGAATTCCGTATTCACTATTAAAAAGTTAAAAGATTCGTCATCGAAGCAGAGAAACAAGTTTATATGGTGTTGGGAAAATGCTAATCCTCATAGTGTTGAAAAACTGCTAAACTTCAGAGTGTTGGGAATTAACGATAACAGAGTTACGAACTCGTTTTTTTGTTGTTGTATAACGTATTATATTTTATGCAGTTCGAGAGGGTGGTGAAAAGGAAAAATGGCTCGGAATAATGTAAGGCATTTCTGGGACATTTTGCCAATTTACAGCTCCAAATTCGAGTCACGTAGACACAATGCATCGCCAGCCGGGCTGTAATCAAATGTATGGGAAAGACGGTATATAAAAAAGTGAATTACCCTGCAAAAGTTTGAATTCGACCCAAAACTGCTGGAGTTGCAATGGCTTTTTTCCTTTACCCGTTTCGGAGGTTCGTTTAGAAAACACGTATAAATTTTATGACAATTCTGTAGATTCAATTATCGTTCGGTCAGATTTTTTCTTGTTTTGGCGAACAAATGTTTCTCTTTTTCAATACTTATATCTGATTATAGCAATTTAAACAGTAAATCAAAACTCATCCCAGATACTTGTCCCAAAATTCAGGTTATTAAAATTAAATTACTACTGATGTTTATGCATACCCAATGATACATAGGGCACTGCATCAAGGCGATGCAATGTTAAGTTGATCGCTTATTATATGAATGCTTTTATCATATATCCAGGCTAGAATTGAATAAATAATGAAGAATGAAAAAAATATTTTGTATAAAAAAAAAAACATTGTTAACTTTGTGGTATGGTATATAATACTCTCTTTATCACTCATCGTTCACTTTGTGTAATACCAAAACAAATTAATAATATTTGTGTAAAACTTATGTATATTGAACCCATGATTTCCAGCATGACAACCACATTCGTCTCATTTTTTTACGATACGACATTTTTTCTCAACAGTCTCTCGTAGGTCGAATGATGAATAGAGTGATACCTTAAACCAGCCTTTGACAGGTCGCCTGAAAATACCCAGACTTCCATATTATTATATATTTGTTGAGGTGTCAAAACGAAAAAATAACTTCTTTGTGGAAAAACCTAGATTTGTGAACAATAATTTCAAGGACACCCAAAAACGTTGTGGATAATTGAAACGCTGCGGGCAAAAGATTTTTTTTCAAATAAATTATCAAGTTGCGCTTTAGTCGCCAAAATAAACAAGCTTTAAACTTGCTCATCTAAAAAGCTCGATCATTCTTAAAATGGTCTGCATCGTTTTTGTATGTATAAATTGAATATCCGCATAACGACTCCAGCCTTATTTTGTATTCGAGAAATGTCGTCTTCACGAATGCTGCAATATTCCAAAGGAAAAAAAAACAACTCCGAATGAACGAGACATGGTTTAGGACTTCAGCGTTGATTTGCTGACTAGAAGTAGATTTGTAATGAAAATAAATTACTTTGTTACAAATTTGTAAGTCTGGGCATTTACAGGACTTATGATCGGTCATAAGCTGGTTTAGTGATCACTTTATACACGTGTAATATTCACCATTATACCCATGATTGAAAACCACAATACTTAAATAGTTGGATCTTGTACCACATAAAATGATAACTACATTTTTTTTCCGTTTATTTTTTTAATAGTGATCGGGTTCGTCGTTACCGACATTATCAGACTGGTCTGAAGTTGGCTACGACGAAACCCGATCACTGGTAAAATGAAATGTACGAGAAAAAAATCTGGTTGTAATTTTATTATACACAATGCAGTTCCACTAAAAAATGTCAGTACAAACTGAAATCATATAGGTATACATATATATCATAAATCTCATGAAGTCTCATGTTTGAGTTCACGGCAGCTATCTATGGTTAGTTTGAAAAAGTTTTTTTTTAGTAAGCAGAGTCCCTTTTATTAAGATGTGTGCAAGATCCTTGTTCATAATCTTGTATGACAAGAGTGTTGTAACATAAGATTAAATATTTGATAGCGCGAAGCAGAGGGCTGATCAACTTTCCTTCGTATGTTAACGATCGAGATAACACTGTGTTTATATGATGCAGTGCCCTATGCACAATTGGGTGTGGATGAGGGTTCGAAGATATACTCCGCCTCTGTTGTGAAATTTAGTTTATATTATACATACATGATTTATATGTCTATTTTAAAAATTAAGTAAATTGAGAGCGAAAAATACCATAAAATGGGACGAATGGCAATGTTTCTAGTATTTAAATCATACAATATACTAAACATACATAGTTTTCTAAAAAGCGGGTTATATTTTTACCTAAATGACGGATAAATTTCGTAAATAAAATAATGTCCTGTCGTCAGAAAGAAATCTGGCCGAAACGAACGCGACAAGAAAGGTTAGGCTTTAAAATTAAACTTTACTTAATTTTCATTACCGCGGTGATTAATTAACTGAAAGGGTAATGAATCAAATTTTCCGTTGCTCTCATTGGTCGACTGCTGGCCGTGGCGGGAAACTTGACAGGAGAGAACAATTTTGAAATTAGAATGGAACGAATAATTAGGAATATTCACGGCATTTGAGAGTAAGGCGATATTTGAATTTGTATAAAGATTGAAGGTTAAAATTATTTGAATATATTAATTTTACCGTGAGTGTAACAAAAAAGGCTTGGTTTAATTTACATGTTTATTAATAAAATAATGAAGGATTATTATCTTTGATAAATACCGGAGCCCATTTTAAGCAATACATTTTGATATTATTTTTTGACATCTCAACATAGATGAAGAAGAATATGGAACTCTGGGCATTTACGGGGCGTACAACCTTCATAGGCTGGTTAAAGTGATCACTTTACACAGGTGTAACATATTCCTCAAATTCTTCTTCATCTATGTTAAGATGTCAAAAAATAATATAAAAAATATCTCCTATAATTGGAGATAATCCAGATTTGTGAACAAGTATTTGGACACACTCAAAATGTCAAATACATTTAGAATGAACGTACTGAAATTTAAGGTATTCTAAGGTCAGCTTACGTGTATTGTTGGTTTTGAATGCTGGTATCTGTAGTGCAAGTTGCAAGTTACATATAGAAAGATGGAGGTTGCGGGTTTGATTCTCAGGAGGTTCAAAGAAAATAAACAATATTTTTACATATTTTGTATATTAAAAGCATTGTCAACATATGGTATGGTAATACAACACTCTCCTTATCATTCATCGTTCACATTGTGTAATAACACTTAAAAACACTACATCATGACTACCAGTATCGGAATAGCCAATAACCGTTCAGATAATATTTAAAAATGAGAAAAAAGAGACATTGATATGATGAGATAATTGACCTGATGATGGACTGGTTATTCCACATCACACTGAACATCTTTCATTTATTGAACGGTCAATATATTAATTACACTACTTCTATACGACGAAGTGCCTTATGCACCAATTTAGGGGGATGGGTAAAAAAACTTTTTTGTTGCTTAACTAGATTACTAAAGAGAAAGGTAAGTATATCTTTTGAAGGAATGTATTTTTTTTCTCATATACTTCAAAAACACTTTTAAAGATTTTTTATTTTGTTGTGAATATAAGTTTTTTTTAATTTTATTAAAAATAAGAATATTAAAAATACTGCATCCGGTTGTTGTAATTGAAAAGTTAATGAGATTTGAGCAAAAATATTATAACGAGCTTTCCGGGCGTATTTGGAACCTCTCATAAGACTGCCCTCCTCGTGAAAACGAGCATCTTGTCGAAATTTATGATTGAAAATTCGCCTAAGTTTTTTCCCATTACGGCCTTTCTTTGGGCGGAAAAACAATTTTGGGTCCCCCATAGGAGATTAAAAATCTTTGATGTATACTCATATGTATGGGCACCTGTGCAACTTTAAAAAACAAGATTCGGGGTGAAAAGTAAATTTCAAACGATAATCCGAAGTCCGCTTTCGTAGGCCAACTCGTTTGTAGACTTATGTAAAGTTATTATTTCTTGACATCTCATCAAAGATGAAGAAGAATATGGAAGTCTGGGCATTAACGGGGCTGACGACCGTCATAGGCTGGTTTAAGTAATCACTTTACACACGTGTAACATTCACTAATTCAACCCATTATTGACAACCACACTACTCAAGTTCTTGGAAGTTATATTAACCAATTTTATGAATAACACAATTGGTGAAATTCATAAATAAATCATATTTTAAGGCGTCTCCTAGTATGTGATTCAGGAAAAAGGAGTCCCTGCTAAATCTAAAGCTTACTTTACTCAACCACAGATGCCGCTGAAAGCTCACACATGCAAAAACGTGTAAATTAAGGGATACAATATATACATAGATACACGTGTATTGAGTGATAACTTAAACTAGTCTACGACTTCTTCTTTTTGACGGCTTTTCACCCATCTTGGGTGTTATAGCCAGCGTCGAGTTATTTTTTTATTTACACTTTTTACATTTGACTTATAAGTGTTAGTATTCCTGTCAGTGGGGTTAGTTTTATTAGCAATGTTAGTTTGTTTAGTGAGTTATTTTAGTAAGTTATCATACACCTTTACAAATTTATACAATTAATTTTAAGATATTTACAAATTATTTTGTAAACAAGTTTGTTAGGGGAGGTTAATAAGGTTCAATGATAGGTCATAAGCCCTGTAAATACCCAAACGTCCATATTCTCATTCAACTATGTTGAAATGTTGAAATCTACCATATGCTTTGCAAACTTAGCAGCTGCAAAGCAGGTATACCTTATTTTATGTGTGTTCTTCTTTTATGACAATTTTAAGAGTTTATTAATGGTTACAACGGATGCTTTTTTTCCATTAAAACAGTGACTCTTCCCTCACGTGTACCATCATATTTACTCGAACTTTTCATTAAAGCACATAAGACGTAACGTGCGAAAATCGTAGCAGAGTACCAACTGAGTGCCCCGCCCTAGATCTAAGTGCTTCCGGTATCGTCATCAGGCTGACGTCACATGCGGCTGACATAATTCATTAAGGGATATCAAAAAGAAGCTAAAAATGTAGTGAAAATCCCTTTTTCAGACTCATTTTTAAGGAAACTCGACTTTATTAATACTGATTTGAAAAATATCGTTTTACATTTTTATTTAAAATTGTTAATACATGTTACCTTTAAAAGCTTTTTCAAGCTTTTTTTACTTGTTGAGGCCTTTACGAAATGTTTGTCATGCTCTTCCTGAATTATTTTATTTAAATGCATGAAAATGTCGTTTAAATTTTTTATTAAAAAAAAACATTTTGACCGGTTATTTTTTTTTAATAAGTAATGTAAATGATAAAACAAAGTTTTCAAAAGATAAGTTTAATAAAAAAATATTTTTTAGGCGTATTCTAGTATGGAAAATAATTCCGGATTAATCTAAGGTACATTTCATTAAGATCTCTGCTAATAAAAAAATATTGAATGTAACCATAGGTGGTGACGAAAATGTAGCATGCGCAATATTTTTCCAATTGAAGCTTAAATATAACTTCCGTCATTTGAGTAGGGTGGTTGTCAATCATGGGTAGAATGGTGAATATTACACTTGTTTTGAGTAATAATTTAAAACCACCCTACGACAGGTCGTACGCCCTGCAAATGCTCAGTTTTCCATATTCTATTTCATTTTCATTGAGATATAAATAAAACCATATTGAAATATTGATAATTTGATCCATAATAGAGCTAAACCTAGAATATGTGAACAAAGATATGGGCTTCTCCTAACTTTTATCCGCACCCAATGGTGCATAGGGCACTGCATCAAATTTAACAGCAGGTCATTTTGATCGTTAACATACGAAGGAAAGGTGATCATCCCTGCGCAGGTCCCAGTCCAAGGTAATATTTAATAGATATTACAGTAAAAAATCACATATTTATTCGACCTCGCCTGGGAATCGAGCCCCTGACCTCCAGTATGGTAGCTGAAGGCGCTGACCATTACATACATTGCAATAATTACTTTGTTTTGGGTAATATTCAACAAAGAATTGCTGCATTTTATTTTAATTTTAAATTGTTATCTTTTTTATTTGTAATACTCACTAGCAAAATGTCCTCGCAGTAATAATGTTTTTACTACCATGGTCGTATTCGTTATTTCCTTCCGATTTGATTTTATGTTCCTTGATAACAAAAATAAACTCCCCGTCGGCCACTTTAAGTCAATTAAGGGGTTGGACGGTAAAAGGAAATGGACATCTCTGTATGGAAATATGTCCTTCAGGGGAATTGTTCATCGGATAAACACGGAATAGAAACAGGACGAAAGGATAAACAGGCGAAGTAGGAAGAAGGAATAAACCAAAAGAGCATGGCAGGCCTAATGGTCAATTCGAAGATCTGGACCTGAACAAATCCAGCTGCAGACATTTAAGAAGAAAATTGAATACACTTGGATTTCTTTTACGATCTAAGATTACGTCCATTTTCTAGGTTCGATCGCAGTTTCGTTTTATGCTTCAAATCAGCGTTTTTCAAAAGGTTGAGAAATGAATTTTCAGTGAAATTTCAACCATTTTAATAATAGGGTAAAGTTGAGTTTGGGACTGTGCAAACGTGTACCATATTTTTAGAACGAAAACTACAAACTAAAACTACTATTGTGGTGTTTAATTTTTTTGTTTTTAATTTTGTCCGCCTCCGTAGTGTTATGGTCCCGGGTTTGATTCCCAAGCGGGGTAAAATAAATATAAGTGATTTTTTCACTAATATTTATACAATATGACCCTGGACTGGTACCTGAAGCGGAAGGCTAATCACCTTTCCTTCATGTGTAAACGATCAAGATAACATTGCATTTATATGACGCAGTGCCTTACGCACCATTGGGGTGCGGATAAGGGTTTATATTTTTTTCTTATTAAATACAACTTTAATGAGTTTTATTTATATATACGACTAGTTTCGAAAACTACAGATGTTACAGATGTTTTCATCTTCTGGTGCACATTTAAACAATCAGTTTTAATTTGTACCAGAAGATGAAAATATCTGTAAGTTTTCGAAACTAGTCGTATATATAAATGAAACTCATTAAAGTAATATATTCAAGCGTTTAATTAAAAAAAATGATCATCGTGTCATTCCACAAAGTTAATGCCAAATCAATGAATAATATGTGTTTAATTATATTTAAAATTCGATTTGCGTGAAGAGCTACGTGAATGTTCTTACATTTTCCAAAAAGGATTTTGAACGACTTGACAGTCCTTCGTAAGGAACACTTTTTTAAATAGAAAAAAAAAAAAAAAAAATTAAATATCACACAATACTTAAATTCACTCAAATTAAATTAATTTCTCATAAAATTATATCAAATCATGGTTATCAACTCCTGCCTCCTTTTATATATAAAACATAACAATTTGTATAGCCTCTCACCAGTCTGATGATGTCGGTAACGACGAAACCCGGTCGCTGGTCAAATAAAAAAGTGGAAAAGCTAAAAATATTGGTTTTAATCTAATAATAAACTTTTTTAAATAATTTTTTTCACTCTTAACTTTTCTTTATTCCTGATACTTTAATTTTTTTGCCCTTTCATGGTTTTACAGAGATACTCACCTGAATCTATCTTTTTGAAATGTCTCAAATTGGGACAAAGCATTTATCGTTTTTAAAGAAAAATGATAAAAGTTAGCGTATTCTAGGGCTTATGTCCTGCCGAATAATTGATTTTAGTAATTCTGCCAATTATTGGACATCTATATTGAATTATTTTTTCAAAATAATGTATATATTCACTGTTGTTGAATTTCTTTCGTATGTTTATTATTTTTTATATTAAAACTAATATATAAGTAAATATAAAAAAAACTATGTACAATAAATGTTCGAATGGTGATTTAAGAAAAGAGGACTTAATGTTGAGTGAGGCAGTATCAATAAAATTAAGGAAACTGTGTTAAGATGGTTTGGACATGTGAATCGAATGAGTGAAGTAAGATGTACGAAGATATGCATGAATGTGGAAGAGGCGATTTTAAAACTCTATGCAAAATGGAACCGTTTTATTTTTTCTTATTTCAGAACCACTGGAATGTTCCATAAGATTCCATCTCTCTGATGTGATATACTGTGTATTGAATTTATTTACCCGATACGAGAATTGCTAATAGTACCAATAAGAAAGAGAGGAAATGGAATGTTAACATATTATACAATTTGGAAAATCGAGAGCCATTTTAGCTGATGGGTCGGACTGGATAAGAAACGAAGAGATGCGATTGTAAAGGACTGATATGATTGCTGGAAGATTGTGCTCCATCGGTCGCAATACGACTGAGTCCTTTCAAACGGTTATTTAAAAATCAAAACGTTGAAATTGCTGAGAAAATTTTATAAAAACAACTATTGATCATTCATTTTAAGGAGATCTCTTAAGTTCATTTTAAAAAGCAACTCTGTTTTGAAAACTTACTGTCTCTTAAAACTAAGAAAATAGCCTATGAACAAAACTGCTTTGCGTTGTACAAATAAATCAAATATAAGCTTCATGTATTATTGATTTTTTATGTTCTTTCCTAAAACGTTCACTGCAATTTAATAAATAGTATTTTTGACTTGTGAAAATTTATTGGTAGTTTTGAAAAAAATATTAATTCATTGCTTAGAGGAATATTTTTTTAAATTTGTGTATTATACAGGGCAATGAAGATTTTTTACTCAAAACCTATTATCAGTAAAGAATAAATTTCTCTGATTTAAGTATGATTTTTTTTCTGTTCAAGAAAGTATTTTTGTTATATGTATAAAAATATTAACATTTATTCGTTTTATTATAAACATGTAATTGAATATTGTTTTTTAAAGTTATAAAAACCTTTATAAGAAATATAAAATAGTATTTTCATTTAAAATTAAATAAAATAACATTTTTTCGAACATACAATAAAATTGTTAGGTTCTCAGAAGAAAAATAAAAGAAACAATAAAAAGACCATCAAATAAAAATATGATAATAGTAAATACATGGGTTTATAAAAACCAAGATAAATAAGATGTAATATTGATGGAAATAAAAGGTTGCAATAACTGGATTATTGAATATATTCAAGATGCGTTTTGATCATCATATTAATTTTAACATTTTTTGTCTCTGTGAATTATAGAAAAAATGACATAATTCAGAATCTGGATTACCAATAGATAATTTGTATATGTAATGTAAAAATAAAAAAGAAAAAAAAATGATTTGGTTTGTCCAAATAAAACTGGCATATTTTGGTAGGTTTGTGACCTCACAAAAAATAAAAATCATGTAAAACTTTTTAATCATTTGATGTTGTGTAACAATATTTTTACGTTAGGAATGTGATGTAGCGTAACACTGTTTATTCCGTTTTACAAAAAAGTAGTAAGTGATGTAGAATCGTTGATGAACATTTGATGACACGCGTTGATGTTCAACATTTTGAGTGTGTCCAAATACAGGTTCATAAATCTGGATTATCTCCAATTATAGGAGTTATTTGTCATATTTGTTTTTTTTTACATCTCAACATGGATGGAGAAGAATATGAAGAAAGTCTCGGCATTTACGGGGCTTATACCCGTCATAGGCTGGTTTAAGTGATCACTTTACACACGTGTCACATTCACCAATTCTACCCATGATTGACAAGCACGCTTCTCAAATTCTTGAAAGTTCCATACATATGATCCAATTTTGAAACATTGTACAAGAATCACTAGAATTTTCACTAGTGCCATCTTAATGTTCCACGATATTCTACATGCATCTGCCAAATCAGTTGATAAAATTTATTCCATCAATTGATTCGGTAGTCACTTTGTGGTAAAATTTATCCATTTTTTATTAATGTTTTACTAAGTAAATACCACTTTTTCTTCAAATCTACTGTGATACGTGTTTCGATGCATTCCTCATCATTTTCAAACACCGTATGTGAAGCTAATTCTAAATTTTAGATTTGGGTTCTTGGGACGTTGAAGGTTGAAGACGGTAGAAATCCTAAAAATAATCAATACGAAAAGCCATAAACTGCAACATTTTGAAACAATAGAAAGTCATAAGAATATAAATAACAATAAACCCATAATAAACCCATAATTAACAATATGACATTGACTAAAGCCCTTTTGTCTATGCTCCCTCTGATAAGAAATAAAAATAAAAAATAAAAATTAAATTAATAAATAAAAATAAGAAACAGCTACTACCCCTCATACGGTGTTTGAAAATGATGCGGAATGCATCGAAACACGTGTCACAGAAGATTTTAAGAAATAGTGGTATTTACTGAGTAAAACATTAATTAAAATGGATAAAAATTTTGTCTAGAATTGTGAGATTTTTCTCTTGGTCAATAGTACGGTATAATTACTCGACGAGGTCTCTAAATCGACGAATTTGTAAGTTTGAATTATAGTCCTTTATTATTCATGACAATACGGCCGGTCACCTTATATCCTCCGACAAACTTCCCCAAATTAATCACGCCGAAATATTTTGAGTTCGAGATTGATAAGATCTATCTACTGTCAGCGCGAATGAATTGGAAAGGGTGGGTTGGCTTATAAAAAGCGGGAACTTTGGGTGAGGTAGATAAAATTGTAAGATGAGAAAAGTGTCGGTGGCTTATCGATACTTTATGATCTGTACTTATCGTCACGTTTGACGGGGATTTGATAAGTTTTCTGACACGAATCCATCAACTTGCCGAAAGTTCAATCTGCTATGCCTCGCGAGTCGTGGCTTTTTGTTGAGATTTTAGCGTTCATGACTTAACGCTTTATTCGATATATTTAACGCGATACTTTTTAGATCACCACGGGGTGGGGAAACATTGACCCAAATACGTTATTTAAGCGAAATATTAAAAAAATATTAACTCGTAATTCAGTAAAAAAATCTTCTATCAAAATGAGAGGATTTAAATTTAAAACTGTTTTCCCAATTCTTTTTTTAATTTTTAAATATTATTTGGATATATCCCTTACAATATGTTTCTTGAGTATTCAAAGAGTTCACGACTATAATAAGTAATTGTTGGAACGTATAATATTTTAAGGATTGGAATAATAGGACGAAAAAAGGGTGATCCTGAATTTTCCCTCAATTTATTAATATATTTTTTTATCAATATTTTAACTATTAAAAAATAAAATTACTGACTAACACAAAAATAATACTAATGTTCACTGTAATTACCTTCGTTTCTAAGCTGAGGCATCGATATATCTATTTTTATTCATAAAATGGTAATCAAACTGTATTTAACATATAATATAAAGGTACTTTAAAGACCTTTTTCGTATTATTTTCGTATTAAAATTGTATTAAATCGTATCAAATGAAATTTTGTAACAGGAATGATACAAATACCTGTTTTGTGTAAGTCGTTAATATAATTTAAATATGAACTGTGCTGTTCAATTTATAAATAAAATAAAACAAACAATAAAAAACAAATTATATTAAAGATAACCGTTTAATAATTAATGAACTAAAGACAATGAGCAATAAAATGTTCATACATAACTGACGTATTAACATATACTGACCATTGCAAATCAGTTGCCAATTCTTAGTAATATTATTTTTTGACATCTCATCAAAGATGAAGAAGAATATGGAAGTCTGGCCATTTACGGGGCTGATGACCGTCATAGGCTGGTTTAAGTGATCACTTTACACACGTGTAACATTCACCAATTCTACCCATTATTGACAACCGCACTACTCAACTGGACACACTCAAAATGTTACACTCAAAATTCTTAAAAATGTCACTAGGTTTATTGTTTCACCATCAACTTTTAATTTTATTCACCTCCTCGAACATTTTCATAATTTTAATGCGGGAGACATCTCCCGAAGTGAGTCTTTTCGATGTTGTTTTTATTGAAGTTGTTGTTTGCCCATTTTTGATAGAAACTTCCACCGCCCAGGTAAAAAGTTGGCCGGGATATTATAAATTTGGAAAGTTCTCCGGGCGCCATCTGTGGGACGCAGATTGTTCCGACTCACTTCGCCGAGGTGGAATCACAATAATGCTAATTTATCTCTAAATTTGTATAAAATAAGAAGAGAAGATGAAATTTTTAGATTTAAAACGATATTCTTTTGATGCGCAATAATGAGATTAAACAATTTGAATTAGGAGGAGTGAATTAAAATTTCAAAATAAGAGACGCATTTCAATTTTTCTCATTATCTTGGAGTTATATTTGAAGTGTGACTAGATATTGCGAAACTGTATAATATTTTGAGGATTGGAATAATGAAGGTTCTTGTTCGTTTTTTTTAACCTAAACGCTTTTTTGGAGGTGTTTATGAATCTAACACCCTTTTAAGCAAAAATTAAAACAATTTTCCAACTGTATGCATAATTTTCAACAAACATTCCATCTTCTCCTCTCATTTAAATTCTTAGGGATTGATACAATTTATAGGACTGTTATAACTACAAAGCATATATGTATTTTGGTATAAAATTGGATTTTTAAGTTTATTAAATTATCGTTTTATTAAATAACACTAAATGCAAACATCTACTAAAATCGGTCAAGTTTGTATTTAATTTCTGTTTTTCTAGCTTCAATAATGGAAATCGTTACAATTTTTAGAAACTGATACTGACGTAGTTTACGGGATATAAAAACATTTATCTCTTCTTTAAATCCTCATCCGTACCCAATGGTGCATAGGATACTGCATCATATAAACTTAGTATTTTTCTTGATCGTTTACACATCCGTTTAAACAGCCATCCGCTTCAGGTACCGACCCACGGTAATATTGAATAAATATTGGAGTGAAAAATCTCTTATGGTCATTTATATTTTGATACATCGAAAAAATATTTTGATAATTTTTGAAGTCCTTACCTTTCGATAACTTTTTTCGTTTTAAACCCATATATTTATTTCAAAGAAAAACCTTAACTCCCCCTGGGAATCAAACCCGGGACCTCTAGTACGGAAGCCTAGCGTGCTGACCATTACGCTACGGAAGCGGACACATCTATACTATTCATTTATCGGGAAAACATGAAAATGCAAAGCCGGTCGGAAAGGGTTAAGAGAATAAATACGAATTTGTGTATAACCCCAACCATTAAATTTTACGAACGAGCATAAACATTAAACGCACCACAACTATGTATTTCGCTAATACCTGCTAGTTGTGTTTAAGACGATGATTTAAATTCAACAGATGACATCTTATTTCAAAATTAATGCGTGTTTATCCCATCTGGCTAAAAGCCAAAGTGATGATGTGAGGTTTTGAAATAAAGTGGAAAGTTTTGTTGAAATTACTATCGAAAACGATTCTCATCTTTATATCGGTAATATTATCAAAGGAAATATTTGAGAGAGTTTCACAACACAACAAACCACGGATACAAATTTGAAAATATATCTTTATTTATATACTATATTTGAATAAATATATATTTATATACATATATATAATATATATATATATATATATATATATATATATATATATATATATATATATATATATATATATATATATATATATATATATATATATATATATATATATATATATATATATATATATATATATATATATATATATATATATATATATATATATATATATATATATATATATATATATATATATATATATATATATATATATATATATATATATATATATATATATATATATATATATATATATATATATATATATATATATATATATATATATATATATATATATATATATATATATATATATATATATATATATATATATATATATATATATATATATATATATATATATATATATATATATATATATATATATATATATATATATATATATATATATATATATATATATATATATATATATATATATATATATATATATATATATATATATATATATACCCGGGTAAAAGACTACAAAATTGTTTATTTTATTATCTAAAATGAAGTTCCACGAACATGTTTAACCCTGATGAAGACAAGGTTCTTGTCGCGACCGGTTGGGAAAAAAAGTACCAAGAAAAAGTGGTTCAAAAAGCTTATTTATGGATTTGGCGTTTAATTTGTAGAACTCCATTTTGATCTATGTATTGTATTACATGTTAAATCTTCACATTCTTAAAAATGCCATAACTAGGCGAAACAATTGTCACAAACTTGATTTTTATGTTTTTTAAACAAGAAAATACTACTTATTAGACTCAAAATATCAGTTTTTGTTTTAACATTTAGTACATAAATCAAAACAAAGTCGTTTTATTTTTCAATGTTTGCAAAATGTGCTAAAAGTATCTGCGAAAATCATTCAAGAAAAAACATAATATTTTCCTGTTCATTGAAATCAAGCAAATACTGTTTGTATATTTTGAGAGATTTTGAATTCTCCCAATTAACGCATTTTTAAATTTAAAAATATTCGTATACAGGGATCCCTCGACTCAATGTAGGTTTCTCTCATTTGAATGTATAATTCTCAGTTTGGTGTATTAATTATCTCAAGTCGGCAGACTCCATCTTGATTTTGTAGACGAATAAAATTCGCTGAAGCGGACAATAGCTCTCAATGCGATTAGATTATTCGAGTCCCTTGTTTGTCATTCATTCCACACTCACCCCGCTCTACATTAATTAAACAATCATAGAAAATGAAGACTATACGCCATGAAATAATCACTAGTGGTAAACAGCTTGTCTTGAATTAAAAAAAATATTTATTACATGAAAAATTAAGAAAGGTGTGTTGAGATGGTTTGGACATGTGGAACGTATGAGTGAGAAGAGAACGATTAAACAAATTTATGAGGCAAATAAAGTTATAAAAAGAAGCAGAGGAAGACCGAGGAAAACTTGGCATTATCAGGTATGTCAAATATCTAAAGCGGCCGGGTCAGGAGTCGTAATAATCGTCGGGTGCATGAGGAGATGCATGAATGTAGAAGAGGCGAATAACGTTTGCAAAGACAGAGTGGTGTGGCATTCGATTCTCTCTGCCTACCCTTGCGGGGAATAGGCGTGATGGTTAGTCAGTTAGTTAGTTATATAACACGAAGAATATTTTTTAACATCTAAAGATTGATGACCACGAATATGGAAGTCTGGGCATTTACATGGCTTACGACTATGATAGGCTTGATAAGTGATCACTTTACACATGTGCAACATTCACTTTTCTACATATGATTGACTACCACATTTCTCAAATTCTCCTATATATATATTGATCAATCTCGTGACACAGTACCTACATAGGAGTTCACAGCAACTATCTATGTTAGATTAAGAAAGCTTTTTATCTAGCAGTGACCATTTTATTTATATGCAAGATCCTAAGCCAGTATTATTTTCACACACTACGAAATGCCTCAAAACATGATTTTTCATTTATTTTTTCGATTTTCAATCAGTGAAAAAAACCCAGAATTGTGAACAAGTATTTGGACATACAATTTATTGATATTGAAATGTCAAAATGTTAAATGATTTCAATTCATACAAATATACAAACAATATTTTGAGTGAGTCTTAATACTTATTCACAAATCTGGATTATCTTTAGCTTAGGAGTATTTTTTTTTATATTTTTGACATCTCAACATGAGGAAGGAGAATATGGAGGTCTGGGCTTACTTGGTAAAGTAGCTGTTGAAAACTCACATGTACTATGTAACGAGTTTGATCAATACGGTATACCTACAAGCTCCAAAAATTGAGTAGTGTCGTTGTCGTTGTCGTGGGTAGAATTGGTAAATGTTAACCTTTGTTGACCTATGACGATTAAGCCCTGTTAATGCCCAAATATCCATATTCTTATTTATCGATTTGGCGTTTAATTTATAGAACTCCATTTTAATTTATGATTTAATTTTAAATCAAACACAGGTTTTTCCAGTCTACTCAGTTGTAAATGATGTTTTCATTCGTTTGAAAATGCCATAACTAGGCGAAACAATTGACACAATATTAATTTTTTATGTGTTTTTGTTAAAAAAAATACAACTTAGCATACTAAAAAAATCGGTGTTTGATTTAAAATTAATACATAAATCCATATTCTTGTTCATATAGTTAAGATGCCTTGGTGGGTCTCTGCAAAAAAAAGTTCTAAATATGTTTAAATTGTGATTTAAATAAATGTATATAAATAATAAAATAAAAACAAAATAAAAAAGATGTCAATAATGTTAAATATACATACATCTGAACAAGCTCTTACTTTTACAAATTGTAGATTCTGATTCTTTTATTTACGTAGATTATTATTCATTAAATATTTACCAAAGTTTTTTGGAGAGATTACAGAATTTGAAATTTAAAAGCCTGAGTAGGCTAAGATTTCTATTTTCCGACTTTGCATAAGGCATTCAGCTCTGTAACGATTCCCTTCTTACTTTTTCCCATACCATTCATGTCCCCATGCCTAAAACCCTCACCCAACGTCACAAGTTTGTTTAAACTCAGAATAAAGTTTTTTCTAGCAGTAAAAGTGTATTGTAGATTTAAATTTGAAGGCCGTTGGGGTTAAGGTTTGAAGTTCAATACCAAATAAGAGTAAATATAATAGTTTAGACAAAATTTGTCATTTTTATATATAACAAATTATGTCTAAACTATTTGATTTATGAGTAACAAATGTTTTTTTTAACTGTAATATATTACAATATTTATTCAATATTTCCCTGGACTGGTACTAGAAGCGGAGGGCTGATCACCTACACTTCATGTGTTGACGATCAAGATAACACTAAGTTTTTTATGATACAGTGCTCTATCCACCATCGGGTGCGGATACAGGCTTGGAGAAGAAAAAGCAGATATAAACACATTTGCAATTATACAAAATAAAGTAAAAGGAGTACCTCTAAAAGGGAGAGAGTAATATTTTTTATGGTATATAAGGTTTTTTTTCACAAAATTTTGAGTGTGTCCAAATACTAGTTCACAAATCAGGGTTTCTCCACTAACGAGTTATTTTTACCTTTTATGACATCTCAACATTGATGAAGATGAATGGTGATGTATATATAAACATATATATTTGTGTTTGTGTATATACATATATGCATAAATTTCAAAAAATAAAATATAAGTAATTAAACCCCGATTAACGTGGCAACAAAATTAAAATCGTTGAAAACTATTAAAAAAATGTATTAAAAAAGAACTTATTGTCAAGACACACAAGGTGGTTAGGTGGGTCTGTGAATTTAAAAAAAATGTTTATAATTGTTCTTTCAATACTTATTATATACGTATACAATTTATGTTAGTAAAAAAAAGTGTTCTCTTATATGGGAGTTGCGTTTTTTATTTACCTTACTTATTCTGTACAAGTTTTATAGATGATTAAGTGGATGTTAGTTTCTTCTAGCTAAAATAATAATAATAAAACCCTTATCCGCACCCCAATGGTGCATAGGGCACTGCGTCATATAAACGCAGTGTTATCTTGATCGTTTACGCATGAAGGAAAGGTGATCAGCCCTCCGCTTCAGGCACCAGTCCAGGGTAATATTGAATAAATATTGCAGTGAAAAAATTACTTCTATTTATTTTACCCCCCTTAGGATCGAACCCGGGACCTCCAGAATGGTAGCCGAGCGCGCTGACCATTACACTACGGAGGCGGACAAAAAAACATGTTTTTATTTTAATCTCATTTGGGAACAGGAAGGATAAACTGGTGAGGGTAAATCAGGAACTTCTCAGCATTTGCTTATTGTTTAAAAAAAAACACGTAAAACACCTTTGGATATGACGGACTGTTGACTGTCATCAAGAGGCCTTCTGTTCTACTATAAAAGGGTTCGGCATTCTGTGTCCTAGCTTGGTTTATGGTACCAATATCCTATGATATTTTGATCATAATATAACTATACAGGTGTGCAACGCCATTCCATATTTTTTAACTATACAGGTGTATCTAAAGAATGAGTTATATTTGTAATTGCTTTTTATAATAGTTAAGGAGTGAGTGTTGAACAATGAAAAGGATAGCATGAATCCAAACAAAACAATTTTATTGTTTAAAATGTTTGGTACTTAGCTTAATTACGATGAAGGTGAATTAAATTATTTGAGAATTTTGTTTATTACATTTTTAAGGTTACATAACTTTTGTCTTTTAACGACCCGATTAATCCATAGTAAGATGAAAATCAACAATTCTGTTTAGTGACACAAAAGTCTACAAATAAACATCGAACCATAGTAAATGGATGTGATATTAAATTTTAAAAATCATAAATTTGGGTGCTCAAAAATCTTTATTTATAAAACTGGGTTTCCCCATTTAAAATTTTTGATATTTTGACAGATAACAGGGGTTTTTACACACAAGTAACGTTGTGAAAAAAAATAATTTGGTCAAATTATAAGCTGCATACAAATTGAAAATCACGATTTCTTGTAAGGATCTTCCATAAATTCAAATAAAAAGGTCTCTGCAATTCAAAAGCTTTCTCAAACAAACCATAGATGGCTCCCGTGAACTCTAACAAAAAGTGTGATGAGATTATAATAAATGTGTGTGTTCCAAAAAAATGTCCATCATGAGTAGAGTGGTGGATATTACACGAGTGTAAAGTGATCGCTTAACCAGCCTGTGACAAGTCATAATTCTTGTAAAAACCCAGACTTCGACATTCTTCTTCATTTATGCTGAGCTTTCAAAATGTAAACAAAAACACGTTGTCATTTACTTCATTTAATTTATACTCTCGTTTGGTTACTATATATATTAGTAATTATTTTAAAAATAACATTTTTGAGTTTTTGTTCGCTGAACCGAGTATAATCCCAGCTGATAATTTGCATATCAATGCTCTCTGTTGGCAAAAAAGTTATCAGTATCAGATTACTTTGCAAAGGATAAGCTCATTTTCTGAGGTTTTGATCCTCAAAAAGCTGTAAACTCTCAAACTATGACTTGAGTGCATATGCTGATCCTAGAGTAAAAGTTCAAAGTTTGCGCATGTGATCCCAAATCTCTTCGAGGTAAGATATTCAAATGCTTTGAGGATTTTCATGTACAATGTTCACATTTTACAGACCGTCGTAAACCGTAACATTGGCTACGTTGGCAATCGCCTTTAATCTTGACGTCACTTATGCTTATAAATTAGTAGACAAATAAAGCATCATCCATAAATTATCTAGTTGTACATTGTGAAGGACTTTTCTCGATTCGATATACATACAATTAAATCATATATATTGCTCACTCCATTCAACAACGTCATATATCAAAAAACTTGATTTTTATCAGGAGGTCGTTTTTAAAGTTTCAAAATATAATACAATATAATAATAATAATAATATCCTTATCCGCACCCAATGGTGCATAGGGCACTGCATTATATAAACGCAGTGTTATCTTGATCGTTTACACATGAAGGAAAGGTGATCAGCCCTCCGCATCAGGTACCAGTCCAGGGTAATATTGAATAAATATTACAGTGAAAAAAATCACTTGTATTTATTTTACCCCCCTTGGGAATCGAACCCGGGACCTCCAGAACGGTAGCCGAGCGTGCTGACCATTACACTGCCGAGGCGGACAATGTAATGGAGGTGAATACAATGTTATACAAAATAAATATCAAGCCACTGTTTTAACTTTTTATTCTGCAACAGATCTTTTTAGGTAAAATCTGAATTATTTTTTTTCCATTTCAAAAATATTAAGTATATTTAAAACAAATATTAAATAATACCTTTTTTTTCGAAATGCAAAAACAACACTTTCTGACCTGTAACGGGTAAATATTGAGTTAAAAATTGGACACTTTTGCTAGGATAAAGTACATTTTCTGGGTATTCCGAATACATGCACTACTAAACATTGACGATTTTTGATATATGACGTTGTTGGAAGGAGTGAGCGATATGTTCATTTTTTTTATTCATTTTTCTATTTTTTGACCTATGCCACTTTCTTTCTATATTTGACTTTTTTAATCAAATTGTGATATATCAACAAAGATGAAGAAGAATATGGAGATCTGGATAATAACATGGATTATAACCTGTCTTAGGGTGGTTAAGTGATCACTTTACACACATGCAATATTCACCATTCTACCCTTGATTAACAACCACATTACACAAACGTTCGGAACTCCTAAATTTATTAAACAATCTTATGACACATTCAGTGCATATGAGTTCACAGTAGCCATCGATGTAGGATTCAGAAAGCTTTTATCGTACAGAAATCATTTTATTTGTTTGCAAAAAAATGCACAAAAAAACACTTTCACTTTCAATTGGTGGAGAAACCTCAGATTTGTGAACAATTTTTAGGACACACTCAAAATGTTGTGAATATTTATTTTTATTAAATTTTACAGTTAAGGTGATGAGAGAAACTATCGAATTTATTTGTATTTCCCATATAAAATCACATGAACATATATGGGTCACGTTTTAAACTTCCGACTGTCATATTGAATATGTGTATGTTTGGTTAAACATTATACACAATCGTAATGTTGTGTACAGGAATTTTAATTGCGCTCAGAGATCCAAAGTGCTCCCAGTTCGTTGATGGTAGTGCTCTTTAGCGATGGAAAACTCTGTATGTAGTTTCTAAACGCAGTGTTTTTCCTGAGCTTTTTTATGATAAATAAAGCTTTTCTTTTTGTAAACATTGTACTTTTGTCCGCCTTTGTAGTGCGATAGTTAACACAATTAGTTAACGTACTGGAGGTCCCGGGTACGATTACTAGGGAAGAGGGGGGAGAGAAATAAATATTAGTAAATTTTCTAATATTTTTGTCAAGACAAAGACAATAATATTTATTTTAAGGAGTACTGATACCAACACTTATGTACGGAAGTGAAGCATGGAGTTAGAAAAAAATTATAACTAGTAGACTGAATGCAGTCGAAATGCGATTTCTCAGACTTATATGTAGCAAAACGATGCTCAAATGGTTATATTAGGAAAAATGCTAAGTTGAAATAAACATAATCTTTTTTTTAATTAAAAGAGAAATATTTGAAAAATATTACTAGGAAAGAGGGGGGAGGGAAATAAATATTAGTAAATTTTCTAATATTTTCGTCAAGACAAAGACAATAATATTTATTTTAAGGAGTACTGATACCAACGCTTATGTATGGAAGTGAAGCATGGAGTTAGAAAAAATGATAACTAGTAGACTGAATGCAGTCGAAATGCGATTTCACAGACTTATATGTAGCAAAACGACGCTCAAATGGTTATATTAGGAAAAATGCTAAGTTGAAATAAACATAATCTTTTTTTTTAATTAAAAGAGAAATATATGTGTTTTTATTATTTACAAAAACATTTCAATTTCATACTATTTCTGTGAGCCTAAGCGGCTTATTATTAGAAATAGGCGTCAAATTGTGATAGAGTGGGTTCAAACCGAGGAACTCTGACTCAACAAGAGTCCGCGACACTAACCACGGGACCATAATCCGACACCCAGCCGACACTTTTAAATCACACAAGGACTCATGAAAAAAATCCATGCTTGGTTTAAGCTTAAGTGATAAAAATAAGAAAATAAGAGAAGATTTGGAAACAGAACCAGAATAGTGGATATCATGGATCGCGTAGCAAGACTCAAGTGGCAATGGGCAGGGCATGTAACAAGACAAGACTCCACAAGATAAACCCCTAACATTCTAAGATGGAGACCTTGAAGAATGAAAAACACGTTGGAAAACTTTAAAAAAGACAGTTCTACGACATCGCCGCTGTGGAGGGTAAAAACTGGCTACAACCAGCAACTGATCTAAAAAATGGAAGGATAAGGAAAAGGCTTATATCCAGCAGTAGAGGGCAGAAGAGTAAAGAAGGCTAAAGAAGAAGAAGAAGAAGAAGTTGTGTTTTAAATAATATTCTATCAAGATCTGAATGTTTTGTAAGACTACGCTTGTCAAACAAGTTTCATTTCACAAACGAGAAGTTATTCCGCAGATAGCGGCCGCGCGGGACGGAGGTATTAAATAAATCTTCGCTACGGCTCTGCAAATGGTAAGTTTGTGTGCAAATTAAATTACATTTGATATTGCATTCATCTTGTATTCCGAGCGCTGGCAATTGTTTACCAAAACATTACAATTCCTGAATCCGCCTCTGCTCTGCAATTATTTTAATTATTGTTTTGAGATTCTGACAATGCAGATGTGCATTACGCCGGGGAGACGATCTCGCTGGTGCAACTTTAATTTCAATTTCTCCCCAAGAAACAAATACAAACTTGCATGTATATTTTATTATGCACTTTTATGAGTATCTGTGGTATTAGGTTAATTCTTTATTACCCTTATTCGCACCCAATGGTGCATAGGGCACTGCATAAAATCGATCCAATAATATGTCAATCATTAATTGAATGAAGGCAAGGTGATCAGTCTTTCGCTTGAGGCACCAGTTCAGAGTATAGTTTAATATATGTTAGAGGGAAAAATATTTTTTTTACGTTTTTCTCTGTTAATACCAATAATCTTTAAAACCTATATAGTGACCCGTGTTTTGATAAATTCCACATCATTTTCAAACACCACATGTGAAGCTAAGTTTAAATCCTAGAGTTGTGTCCTTGGGACTTCGAAGGATAAAGAGGAGCTAGGAGCTGTTTCCAACATATAATTTTTTCTTTATTATCAGTGGGAACATATTATACAATACGGAGGGAGTATTGTCTATGTTCTCACTGATAAAAAAGGAATAAATTCATAAAATAATAAAAATTAGAAACATTGAATACCTCCTTCAAAAAGGGAAGAGCGAGTTCGGATCGAGTAGTAAGGATAGCAGCGGACAGCAGCAAAAGTGGGATGAGACCCCCAGGAAGACCACCTAAACGATGGAGGGATAGCTGGTCTTCCACCTCCCAGGAGCGGACCGGAGAGTGACGGGACTTAGTCCTCAAAAAAGAAGAAGAAGAAGAACGATACCTCATCTTCATCTTTCAACGTACCAAGGACACAGCTCTCAAATTAACACTGCGCATCACATACAGTGTTTGAAAATGATGCGGAATGCATGGAAATGCATGCCACAATAGATTAAAATAAAAAATAGTAAAAACCAACTATAACCCAGATTAAAAATAGGTAGATTGAAGTTTAAAGTAGATTGAAGTTTATTTTGTGGATTGAAATTAAGTAAATTGAAGTTGATTTTTATCTCTAGAAAACAGGAAGCCACAAAGTGACTGCCAAATCAATCAATGAATAAATTTTTTATTTTTTTATTTTTTTTTATCTCCCTTGCTGTATATGTTTCTAACCTGGAGTTTCAATGTTAGTTCTTTCATGTAAATTTATTTGATATACATACTTATGTTTTATTTTTATTTTTAACATTTGGAGTTGGCCATTTTGTAGTGTAAGCCGACGATACGTATTTAAAGGGAAAGCTTGGGAGGGATGGTAGTAAACACATTTTTCTATTGCTCACATAAATAAATCCATTGGTCTTAGGACACAAAGTCACTGAACAAATAATATCGGGTTTGAATTTCTAAGGATATCCAGGGGAGTCGAAATTTGCGGTCGCGGCGTAAATACGAAAGCCTTGAAATAAAATCCTTGTAACAAATACTTTTTTCTTATCTCGTAGTGAATCAACTAGCTTATTCTGAGATAATGTCAAAATCAAATATTGTATAATTACTAAGGACATGGTGATATAGGGAAATAATGCAAGATTGGCTAAGATAAGCATTATCAATTAAATTTAGAAAGGAGCGTTGAGATGGTTTTGGCATATGAATCGAATGAATGAAGAAAAGAGAATAAAATAAATTTATTAGGCGAATGTGTTTGGCAATAGAAGCAGAAGAGGTCTGATGAAAACTTGTGATCAAGTATTTCAAATACTTGAGAGTAGTCAGTCAGAATAATCTGCTGGTATATATGGTATGAAGAGATGCATGTATATAGAAGAGGTGAATTTTGATTGCTAAAGCAGATTGGTGTGGCGTTTCATTCTTTCTGCCTACCTTGCGGGAAAGTGGCGTGGTGGTGAATAAGCTATTTTTTCTTTTGATTATATATCTTTATTTCAAACCATGAGGTGGAAATTGGAAGCCCCTAAGTTTCATATGAGATTTTCAAAATTAAAAAAGCATTAAAAATACTAGAATACTGAAAGTAAAATAATGTGAAATTATCATTCGCGGCATTAAATTCTACATATATTGCTCACTCCTTTCAACAACGTCATATTTCAAAAAAGGTGATTTTAAAGTGTAAGAATATAATGAAATGTATTAAAAATAAATAACAAGCCACATATTGAACTTTTAATTGTGCAACAGATCTTTTTAGGTAAAACCTGAAGGTATTTTCTCCATTTGAAAAATATTTAGTATATTAATAAAAAACCAATACCTTTTCTTCAAAATGCAAAAACAACACTTACTGTCCTGTAGCAGGTAAATATTAAGTTAAAAATATGCCGCTTTTGCTGGAATATAGTACATTTTCTGGGTATTCAGAAAACACAACTGAAAATTGACGATTTTTGAAATAAGACGTTGTTGAAAGGAGTGAGCGATATGCACATAAAACATACCTCTGCTGAGAAGCGGCGTGATGGTTAGTTATTTTTTTTTATATATTTTTTATTAATATTTTGGTGCGCACGCTCTGAAACCATATTACACAAAGTATTTTATCAAGAGGTTGTACAAAAGTGTATACATTTAATTTTTATCCGCACTGTATTGGCAACCCAGGAAACACGCCGGCTGTCATCTCGGACCATCTTCCCTGAAGCATTCATCACCGATGTTCGCCAATGCGTGAAATAATCGCTTAAATATTCTGCGCGGTGTTTTGGGTGGCGGTGCCCATGTCCCATTAATGCAGGCAGTTTGGAGGTAGTAGTAAGTGATTCCGGGGGGTGCGTACCGACGGAAAAACAAGGGCGATGGTGGTAGGTACGTCGCGATGTCCTGTGAGTGCACGTGGGTCGAAAACTCTATATAAAGGACAATATAAAGGAAAATATAAAGGACTTTTTCAGGACTACTTAAAATTATTTTCTCTCATTGTAAAGTGATTTTTAACCGTGTTTTTATGTTTCTAGGATTATTTTTTACTTTTTCATCTTTTTCATGTTTTTAATTTTATTTGAAAAAAATATACATACATAAAATAATAATTTTTGTTTTCTGATAGTCAAGTATTTGTTGTATTTTATATTAACACTATTATTCTAATTCTACTTTTAATACCTATACCCTTTACTATGACCTAAATTATATTGTATACCCACACACAGGTCATGCCTTTGTGGGATCTTTTTTTGTATTTATATTTGTATTTTATCAATATTTTTTTGTATTTGAATTTATGTCATGTAATGCAAAAGAATTTAAAATAAAGAAAAAAAAAGTAATTTAATTAAAGTAGTTAGATTTAGTATAAAAAAAGAAATGCAAGATATTTTATTTTAGTTTTACTTGGTAAAAATATTTTTTCTTAAAATCTACTGTGACACGTGTTTATGTGCATTCAGCGTCATTATCAAACATCGTATTCGAAACATCAAAATTTTAGGATTATGCTCTTAATACGTTGATTACACACGTATAACATTCACCAATTCTACCCATGATTGACAACCACGCTATTTAATTTCTTAAAATTATGTTCCTTTTTCAGAACATTGTACAATAATCACTAGAATTTTCACTAGAGACATCTATTGGTGAGATGAAGAAGCTTTTTTATTGAGCAGAAACTCTTATATTTATTTCACAGGATTATAATCACATACATGAGAAACGCTAGAAAATATGCTTTTCATTGTATTATTTTAGCTTACCAGATAACTCAATAAATTATTTGAGTTTAGACACACTCGAAATGCTTGAAATATATTGTATAAATGGGTGCTTATAAAAAAATGGAATAACAAATAAAATTAGCTTGTCGTGTAAGTACCACCAATATTCGTAAAATATATAAATAAATAAATACGTTTCTGAACCAGTACAAGAAGTGTATAGTGATAAAATATGAGAATGGAGTTCAAAAAAATGTTCGTGAAAAAATCACGTTCATCCTTGAGAGATCAAACAGTACTACGTCACTATCCGCCCCACCTCCCCATACGGAGAACGTACGAGGAATTCGCGAAGGAGAGACCTTCTTATGCGTTAATCCCCGGCGTATGGGGAGACGTGGGTACAATGTTAAGACGAAATTTTAAATTTATTGAACACATCTCAGGAGCTGTAACGGTTTTCCGTTTTCGCTCCAATGATCAGCTTACACTGAAAATTTTATATCCCATATTGGTTCCTTGGGGGTGGAATTGTATTCGGAGGTTGGAAAAGTTTCTTAATATATATGACAGGAAGACGAAAAAATATTTTACTGTCGCGGTGTTCATATACAGAGATTTTTCTCTGATAAAATTCAAAGGAATCTGATATATAATAAATTTGAATCTACTGGAAAGAATATTATTATTATTTAGAAATTAAAAAAATCTTAAAGGTGTCTCAACTTGATATGACACATGTATTGTTCTTCGACCTTTTTTTATGAAAGAAGATGCAAGTCTGAACATTTCAAGGCTTACGACCTGGCATTTGAAAATCATTATTGCATTAATTCTTGAAACATGTATTTATGCAACGGTCTTAGATTCATTCGCATAACGGTAGGGTTTGTTTCATATTATTTCATAAAAAAAGGAAAGAACTATACATGTTTTATACCATTTGAGACACCTTTACAATTGACATCTCATCTATTGAGTGAATAATCTACTGTCTGGTATGATAAATTTTATTAAATTTTTTTAATTATTGTTATTAAATAAGTCATTAAACACCCTCGAAATGTAATGAATATTATATAATATTTTTAATTGTTTTTTTTTTACATTTCAAGTGTGTTCATAAACTTGTTCACAAATCTGGGTTTCTCCACTTAGTTGTTATCGGGCTTTAAATCATGTTTTTAGGCGTTTCTAGTATTTGCTGAATAAAAGCTTCTCCAATCCAACCCTACATAGATGGTTCTAGTGAACACACATGTACAGTTTTATGAGATTAATGGTAAATTTAGATAATCCAAAAATTTGAGTTATGTGGTTGTCAATCATGAGTAGAATGGTGAATATTAACGTGTGTAACGTAATCACTAAACCAGTCATAAGTCCTGTAAATACCTTGACATTCATATTAATATTCATCTATGTATTATATGTTGAGATGTCTAAAATGAAAAGTACAAATGTTTAACGACAATATTTCAATGTTGCAAAGATTTTTTGTAAGTAAAGGAATTTTTTCTAGAGTTTTATTCGTAAGAAAACGATAGTTTCTTGATTATTTAACTGAAAAAAAATTATCAAAAAAATCAAGTATGGGAAGAGGTCACAACATGGTAAGGAAGTTCTTAGCAGTAACAATAACTATTACCATATTTCAGCAGGTCTCAGGTCATGAAGTGAGACCCACCAGTTTGTGTACACATTTAGTGCCAGAGGTTGCCTAATTCATTATGCTGACCTCAAGGGCCTAGTGAAATGGTTCAGAAAATCCAAATACCACTACACTTGTTCTGATGGTAATTGTACCAATTTCTTTTTCCACTGGCTGCCTTTAAGTAGAGCCATTTGAAATGATAATGTTTTTGGTTTTTTTTCGATGTAATGTAAATTTATTTTTCTTTACTTTACATATACTTATATTTTTTTTAGTTTGGAAAATCCATATTTACCACATTGGTTTTGATAGTAATTGTACCAATATCTTTATCCACTTTCTCCCTTCAGCGGATTCATGTGAAATATAAATGTTTTGAGTTTTGTTTTTCAAAACATTTCGATATCGGAACTGAAAAAATCAGATTCTCCACTTTGCCATAGATATGTGAAAATATTTAATTACGATATGAATGCTTCAGAAATTCATATTTATATAATATCTTAATAAAATTAATTAACTTTGTTTTCACCACTTTTGGAGTTTTTTTATGGAGTGTTTGGAAGTTTTTGGTGAGAGTATTTTAATGTTTTTAATGTTTTTTTTATTTAAAATAAATCTTGATGATGACAAGGTATTGTCGAAACCGGTAGGTCAAATTGCATTAAAAAGAAAGTGGTGAAAACAAGGTTAATTAATTTTATAAAGATATTATAAAATGTACAACAAAGTATCCGTGGAAAACATTCAAGAAATCATATTCATATTAGTTTTAAAATTAATGATTCAGGTCGTTTATATTGTAAATAATTTTTATTCTATATATGTAAATAATGTTGTTTGTCAAAATATTTTAACGACTTTTTTAAACAAATATCGATTAAGGTATTTAATATATGTAGATACATATATCTAGTTCTGAACATGCTGTCAAAATTTCACTTTAAATAAATACATAAATCACAAAAAATATTTGCATGATTTTAAGTTGCTCAGTGTATAAAGTGATCTATTTTGTATTTTTAGACGTGTTGTAGAAAGCGATGAATGATAAATACGGGATTATAAAGTGATCAATAAAACCAGTAAATATCAAGTCTCATTAATAACCAGACTACTTTATTTGATGTACAATATCTTCTTTACGTTAAACATATGTATACGAGTATAGACACCAATAAATATAATTTATCTTTTATGGTAATAAATGATTTTTTTTTTTTTGCATTTTTGAGATATTCAAATTTTCACGAATTTGAGTTTTAGTTTAAAGGTACTCATATTATGTTTTCCTTATAATAAGGTAATAAAACCTTGCTTATTTTGTATGTATAATAAAGTTAAAGCGTTGTAGGCGCTAAGGGTCTCAAAGAAATGCCTTTCATGCTCGTACATCATACCTCCATGGTCAATTTGCTCCTAGAAATTGAATTTTCTTCAGCTTGCCATTACATAAATGGCCTTTAGTGACAAAGGTATCTTTGAATGTCGGACATTTGTCTTCTTTTCAGATCTCAACTTCTTAAATTATACCCTTGCGAATATCCAGGATGAAAATATTTCGAGAGGGAAAAAAAGGACTCCTAGATAAGGGCTCCTTTCGAATTAAACTTTTACAATCCCCAAACAGTCAAAGCTGACATTCTAAATCAAAATTTATCTCGTCCACAGTAAATTCGTGTAGAAGTTTTCGAAGAAGTTCCGGAGTGTTTTCAGGAGACTGCCCCTCACCCTTAGGACAATACAGCTTGATTTGCATACGTGCTGAATATGATAAATGTTGCCATAGATTCTCAACTGTTTCTGCTCTTTAAATCAACTGCGTCTGGATAAAATATGCCTTCCTACAAAGACAACAATTTATTGCTACTCAAAACTTTATACCACTTTGTAATATTTATGTTATAGATATATCCGATATTCAAGTTAGAAAAAAAACAGTTAATGCCTATAATCCACAATTTTTTCAGAAAAAATCTTAAAAGCCAACGAAAAATTATATACTCCTTTAAAATTTAAACATTGTGAAATAATATTACAGGAACCCGACAGTGGTTGTCTTTAATATTAATTTCAATATGTTTTGATACAAATAATTTTTATTGAAAGCATCTTTTCCTCCGTTGATGGATTATTTTCAAGTTTTTAAATAAAGACATTTCATCATCACTGCTTTATAGCCTAGTAAATCACAAATTTGATTGATTATAAAACATTCATTATTTTGTTTGGTAACAAATTATTTAACAAAATCTTTTAAAATATTTTAGTGAGAATGAGGTTAATATTAATCAAATAAAATAAAACGCGCATAGGCTGTCGCTTAGAACCGAAAATATATACAAAAAACGCCAACATTGACATCACAATTTTCAGATCTGTGAAGACTAAGACTACTTTAGCTGGATATAATAAAGTTACGGTGAGTTGTATGTATATTTTTGAATCGAAATGTTCTAGAACAGGCGGATCAATACATATCTAAGGTTATATAACGCATTATAACATACGAGGCAGTGGTGGAGCTCCGCAATATTGAAGCTGTCACAATTGTGATTTAGAACCTGTCGCTTAGCATTGTCACACGTGTGTGGCCGCCACTGCAGTGAAATATGGGAGACTGCATTTTATGCATTTCGCCAATATAACGGAATTAAATCGAGATCCATTTTTAGTATCACGATTTTTAAAAAAAACTACAATGTCCATAGTCGTAGTGTAATGATTGGCTGCTGTACCAGAGATCACGGGTTTGATTCCTAAGAGGCTCATGATTATAAAAAAACAGACTTTTTCATCGTAAAAAGTAACTCCATGTTCTTTACACTGACTCGTCTCTTGTCACGTTAGAGATAATTATATAATAATTATATGCTTACATTTATGTAAATAAACATATTCTGCTCAAAGAACTGGATTACGAACACAAGGTAATACCAGTATGCAACCCCAAGTATCATAGCTATGATTTAATTCCTCCTTTGTTTGTCCTACAAAACGTTATTTTGATCTTCCACGTCCATAAACAGTAACGCCTTTCACCCTGAGCTCTCTCTATCTTATCTACATCTTATCAAAGTTATTCTATTCCTTATCATTAAATTTGGATTGCATTATCGCGATCATATGAACTGTTTACCGATTAAATACTGCGCTATATACAACGCTTAAGTTGAGTGCATGGTTTGTATGAAAAGATGGACTGATGACATTGTCCCCATCGCGGGTAAAAAACCTAAATGAGGGAAATCTGGAAAAAATTATATTTAAATATATATATACATATATATATATATATATATATATATATATATATATATATATATATATATGTATATGTATACATATGCATATATATATATATATATATATATATATATATATATATATATATATATATATATATATATATATATATATATATATAAATAATATATATATATATATATATATATATATATATATATATATATATATATATATATATATATATATATATATATATATATATATATATATATATATATATATTTACATATATATAATTTTTTTTTTTTTTACTAATTTGTATAGTATTATATAGCATACCTCTAGCGAGATAGCGAGTGTTTTTGCCTAGAATTTTCACTCATAAATTACATGAAATTATAGTAACTCTAAACATAAAGAGTAAATCCACTCACGAGTGGTATAGGCTATTAAACAAAAAAGTTGAAGCCCAAGTAGGGTCACGATGAGCGGTGATGCATAAGCCGTAGATAGATTTCAGAGTCACTTGGACGTTAGGTAATTCAAAAAAAGGATTATATGAACGATAATTTAATTTACAATATTTTTAGTGTCCAAATACTTGTTCACAAAATCTGGATTATCTCCAATTACAGGATTATTCTTCTTCATCTTTGATGAGATGTCAAAAAAAAATTATAAGAATATTTTATTTATTTGACCCCTTTCTTGCTGTCTTGAAAAAATCTAAAATGGGAAGCATTACGGCTATCATTTTTGCATGTTTGGTTATGTTAATGAGACATTAATCACTTCGTTATTAAATCTGAAACAAACAGAGTGCTAATCCTGATGAATAATTAAAAGCATCAGATTATATTAAATTTTGAACAACGGGACCTTGATGACGTCGCCGCTTTAAAATTCCAGAGACAATGAAACGAGAACAAGACTGCTAAATTATTTAAAAAGGAAAAAAAATACAGAAATGTTTTCAGGTCATTTTTTACTTCGTTCGGATAATGCATGCCCATGTGATGCTTTATCAGATGACGTTTTTAGAAATCGATAATTTATTTTGGAAAGGCAAAAAAATCCGCCCCTGATTTTTAGATCTTTGAGTTTGATATATTTACTATGATACAGACGATGCTAGTGAAGGAGCTCAGAAGATCACTGCGGCTGTATGGGAAAGGAAATGTAGGAGAAATTGTTAACAGGGAAAGGAGAAAAGCAGTTTGGACCCTAGGGGTTGCAGACCGGTGCTTGAATAAATACGAAAGGTTATTTTTTTTACAATATTTTGAGTGTGTCCAAACACTTGTTCAGAAATCTGGATTATCTCCAATTATAGCTGACGGGGTTGACGACCGTCATAGGCTCGTAAATGCCCAGATTTCCATATTCTTCTTCATCTTTGATGGGATGTCAAAAAATAATATAAAAAATACTCCTATAATTGGAGATAATCCAGATTTGTGAACAAGTATTTGGACACACTCAAAATGTTGTAGATAAATTATGTGGTCAAATTATAAAAATGAAAATGATATTTTCTGACGTTTCTCATGTGTGTGATTTTAATCCAGGATTCAGACCTCACATGCTAATAAAAGAGTTTCTGCTCAGTAAAAAGCTTCTTTTCATCTCACCAATAGATGTATCTAGTGAAGTTCTAGTGATTCAAGAACAACGTTTCAAAATTGGTTTATCTACTTTTATAGAAGTTCCAAGAATTTGAATAGTGTGATTGTCAATAATGGATAGAATTTGTGAATGTTACACGTGAGTAAAGTGAAAAAGTCAGAAAGTGAGAAAGTCAGCCCCGTAAATGCCCAGACTTCCATATTCTTCTTCATCTTTGATGAGATGTCAAAAAATAATAGGTTAGGTTAGGTTAAGGAAAGTAAGCAGGCTAAAAATATTACTGCATTATTTATACAAATACACCAATAAAACAACAATGAGTTTTTTGGACGACGTCTATTTTTTTTAAAGTTTTTTTTCTAAAAATAGTTTTAAAAAAAACTAACTAACGATCACGCCGCTTCCCCGCAGGGGTAGGCAAAGACAAGAGAACGCCACACCACTCTGTCTTTGCAAACATTCTTCGCCTCTTCCACGTTCATGCATCTCCTCATACATACCCGCCGATTGCTATGACTCCTAACCTGACCACTTTCAAGTATTTGGCATACCTGATCGTGCCATGTTTTTCTCAGTCTTCCTCTGCTCTTTTTTCCACTTACAAATAGTTAAATGTGATTGCATATCAAACAGTTGACTTGTGAATTTCATTTGATGAGATCTAATGCCATGAAATTCCTTTAATAAAGTTTTGAAAATAGTTCTTAATATATAATAATTTACCGCCTCCGTGGTGTAGTGTTCAGAGTGTTTAGTTGTGAGGAATAACTGATGAATGATTCTGTATGACAAAAAAATGTACTTCTTACAAAATATTGGATTGTCTGTGTTGAGACGTAAATAATATAAATGAAAATAAATATCTTGATTAAAATCCATTGGAAAAAAATCAAAGCTCGAGGTTCCAGTAGATTTTAAATTTTTAAAAAATATATAAAAAATTACGTCTAGAGGGAGTAGAATTTCATTGTATTAGTAACCCCGTAAAAATAAACCTCTTATGAACTAGTCCGACGTCTTTAATACTTAAGAGATAAATAAAATTAAGAGGTAAAATTTACAACGATGCGTCAGCGTTTTGGTGAGCTTATTCAAGTTTAATTATTAACGCTATAACGAGGATTACAAAGTTCGGCGAGGTGTCGCAAACTAACGAAATTATCTCACCCAGTATAATATTAATCTTACCTGTCTTGTTAAAATGTATCCTAAGAGACGCCTCATTTAAACGTGTAGGATATAAATTCTAAACAAATATATAATCATTTATAAAAAAAAAATACTGGCATCACAAAACATCCAGTGATTCCAAATGTCACGAGAATATACTCAAATATACATATTTTAATATATACGAGTCTATAAACAAACTTACCTTACTTACTTACTTACTTAACTTGCTTAAATAAATATTTTTACCTAGTACATTTATTATTATTTATTTATTATATTTATTATTTAATTAATTATTTTTAATGAGTGAGGAAAGAACGGTAAAACAAATTTATGGGGCGAATGTTAGTGGGAAAAGAAGTAGAGGAAGACCGAGAAAAAACATGGCACGATCAGGTATGCCAAATACTTGAATGTGGTCAGGTTAGGAGTCGTAACAATCGGCGGGTATGTATGAGGAGATGCATGAACGTGGAAGAGGCGAAGAATGTTTGTAAGGACAGAGTGGTATGTATTTTCTCTGCCTACCCCTGCGGGGAAGCGGCGTGATGGTTAGTTAGTTAGTTAGTTATAAATGGAGAGAGAACCTGATTGTTTATTGTACAATTTTTTGATTCTTCTATTTTGATCAGTAATTTGATCAGACACTAAATTTTTCACCCCATTGATGATATGAATATGAATATAAAATTAAGATGATTTATTTATTATTGTTTTTTTTTTTCAAATACTTAGTTAAGTAAATAAATATCAGTTGATCATCAAAAATCTGTCAACAGTTCGCTTAAATATTTGTAAAAAAAAATATTTTGTAGGTAATAATTATGAATCAGATGTAATATTAACAGGCCTTGAATTATTTCATCAAAATTTTTTTATTTGTATGGTAAAATAATGTAAGTATATTGTTATTTCTACATATATTTTATTTGACCAGCAACCGGGTTTCGTCGCAAATTGTTACGTTCTTTCAATAAACTTCAAAATTATCGGGAACGTATTGACACCTTATCTAATTAGCGCTTTCCGTATTAATATTTCGATTATGTCTGTGTAATGTTCCATAAAGCTTTTGAACATTAAACCTTACAAAAGTTACATGTTTGTTACAATAAATATTTTATTTTACTTTTCAAATCGTTTCAAATACTTTCAAGTTTCTTATCAATATAAAATATTAACAAATTTCCTATCCGGAGATCAGCAATCTTGAAGTATGAATTAATATACTAGTTTCCGAGGCGTAAGGTTGATTGGTAGTGGTGCGGGGTGATAAAGGGGTATGCTCTGTGGTACAGTGGCGTAGCAAACTAATGATGACGTCACTGCTCCCAAATGGGGGCAATTTAACAATGCCCGATCACGTGAGTGAACACGGCACTCTGGGATGAAACCGGTCGCGTAATGCAAGATAATTGAAGCGGGATGCTAGATGGCGCAAAATATACGAGTACATGATGATTTTTCAAAATAAATAACAATTAAACGCGTGTATAAGACCACTTATTTGTATATATTGAATATCAGGCCCATAAAAACTTAAATCTACATTTTGAGTGTGTCCAAATACTTGTCCACAAATTTGGATTATGTCCAATTATGTCAATATTATTAACAATAGATATCTCTAGTGAATTCTAGTAATTCAAGTACATTGTTTCGAAATGATGAGATATATAGAACTTCTAAGAATTTGAGTAGTGTGGTTGTCAATCATGGGTAGAATTGGTGAATATTACACGTGTGTAAAGTGATCACTTCAATCAACCTATGACGGTCGTAAGCCCGGTAAATGCCCAGACATTCTTGTTCATATATGTTCTTCTTCTTCTTCGTCTTCTTTATGTAGATCCTAGGGATCTGTTTGTGCCTCCGCATGTCGCTCTTGGGATGCCGACTCCCATATATGTTGAGATGTTAAAAAAATAATACGAATTGTCAAGTCACTAAAAATTAATGTATTTGTTTTCCAATTTGATGGCACTTAAAATTACACTCACATATTTACATTATGTAAGTAGATGCGTCTCAAAAATAAATGTAACATTACAAGTGCATACAAACAAATAATAGATTATTACTTTTCTTTAAAGAATAAGAATTTTGAACCTCACTCCTTAGTTATTTGATGTAAAAAATGCATGCTCAATAAACATACATTTAAATACAAAAAAAATAAAAATTTGACATTTAAAAATTTCAAAATTGTACCTGTATATCAGTCTACAACTTTCCCAAAAAGGGTTTATGTTTTTCAAATTCAATTTACTTTCCAAAAATACACAATTATAATGAAACAAAAATGTTATAGTTCATGTCTTAAAAGAGATGAATTAAATTTATTTTATTATTTAGACTTATATTTATTTTTACCTTTTGATACCCTTAGCAAATAAACATATTAGTTTTGTTATCAAAATGAGAATAGGTAATAAAATAAAATAAAGTATGTTAATTTCAAAATCTTATGACACAAGAGATTTATATTTTAGACAAATGATTGTTATCAAAAAAAGAAGGCACAAAATATTTAAAAATATTATTACAAGAAAAAATGTTTAAACATCAATGCGTTGTATCAGCTGTGATCGGAATAATTAAAAAGATACACTTGACCGAAAACCCTCCCACTGGCTTAATTTTCATTAATTTCCTTATCTAGGTACCTATCTTACTAATTACACAAACACGTGGTATACACAGGAAGTGAAAAGCACGGGAAATGGGGAGTAAAGAGATTTCCGGTCTAATATTACCGGAAATTGAATCGGAAACCAGTCTTATTGGCGGCATCTTTAGAAAAAAACCCGATTTCTTCTGCAGATTTTTCTCGTTACTTACAAAGTTTTCTAGCAGTTTTAAAAATAAATCCTTTAAAGATATAACTTATTGATAGAATTGGTTAAAAAAATGAAAAAAGATCTCCTCAGTGGAGATAATCGAGATTTGTTAAAAAGTATTTGGATACATTTAAAATGGCGTATTACTATTTTTGTTTTTTTAAGACCATTTATAGATTTAAACGTGGTATTTTCTATGTTATAGTAAACATGATAATATCACATAGTTAAAGACCAACCCTTGTTGAAAAAGCAACAGAAAACAATTATTTATTTGGACAAAGTTTCTACCCCCTCTAACCCATTCTCTGCGATTCCACCCTCATCCCTTCTATGTTAAAGTCAGGACTCAGGACCAAATATATTTTCGCTTCCATCCAAGTTTTTCTATTACCATTTGTTCTAAATGTTCATCTGTGTTCGTTCGTTCTGCATGGCTAATCAGATAAACTTTCTACTACTTTATGTACTTAATAAATGACGAGCCAATGCATTATTTTCTCATCTTAGCTATTTGTTTAATTTAATCAGATATTTGGAAATAAATTTCTTACACTGACAAAAAAATTGCAAATATATAAATATTTATATATATATATATATATATATATATATATATATATATATATATATATATATATATATATATATATATATATATATATATATATATATATATATATATATATATATATATATATATATATATAATATATATATATATATATATATATATATATATATATATATATATATATATAAATATATATATATATATATATATATGTATATATTTATATATATATATATATATATATATATATATATATATATATATATGTATATATATGTATATATATATATATATATTTATATATATATATATATATATATATATATATATATATATATATATATATATATATATATATATATATATATATATATATATATATATATATATACATATATATATGTATAAATATGAAATCAGATTTTCAGCCGTTTTCATACAAATGTAAGTGTCTCAGCTAAATAAAAACTTTCTAAATCCAATCAAAGATGGCTGTTATGAACTTAATCACGGAACGTCATTAGATGGATCATACAATATCCATGACTCAATATATACAAATTTTGAGTAGTATGTTAAACATGGGTAGAATCACTAAATCAGCCTGTTCGTAAGCCCTAAATATGCCCAGACCTCCATATTTTTCTTCATCCACATTGAGATGTGAAATATATATCCATATGTTCTTATAAACTTTTCGAATATGAAAGGCAATAAATCTGTATCCTTCATTCAATTTGTTGAAACGTGAAACATTCAAGTGTATTCTAGCCGTAAGCTAATTTCCTGCTAACATAAGGTGGATCAAAGTCCTTTGAGTATTATATATTATTCATTTATTTTTTCTCATTAAAATACCATAGTTTTAATAATCCTGTGATCCTCATTTTAACTATTTCTAAACAAAACTCTTTGAAAAAAAATATCTGAAAAAGGTCTGTTAATTAAGGGAGCTTTATACTATTAGTATCGTAAGATTTTATGAAGTTAAAAATAATATACATGCCAATATAGTTTTAAAATTTATTATTTGCTAAATTTTTTAATGTTGTACATGAAACTCTTTTGACAAAAATGGCAAAAAGGATGCTTGAATTTATTAGAGGCTACTAAAAGAAATGCTCAAAGAAAATTTTATTTTGAAATTTAAAGCCTTTTTTATCATGAGAACTTTCTTCATAAATCCCAGGATTAAACTACGATATTGTGCGACTTATTTCCTACCTCTTTCTAAGCATCTCTTTTTAAAAACAAACCAACTTTATTTCTAAACATATTTTATTCTTATATATACAAAGAAACGTATTATTTCAATTTATTATTAGATTAAAACCAATATTTTTAGCTTTTCCACTTTTTTATTTGACCAGCGACCGGGTTTCGTCGCGACTGGTCAAATAAAAAAGTGGAAAAGCTAAAAATATTGGTTTTAATCTAATAATAAATTAAAAATGCAATTCCATCACGAAGTGTCAGTGGATAATATAAATCTATTATTTCAATGTTTTGAATCAAATATGTTATATTTTATTCTTAAAGATAATAAGAATTAAACACGGCTTCATTTTTTTTTTATTTTATTCAGGAATTGTATAGCTTACACATAAAAAATGATATAAAACAATAGTTACATTAACAATAATAAACATTACATTACATCGACAAAAAATAGTTACGTTAAAAAAAAGCCAATTAAACAATTCCACAATGTTATGTTATGTAACCCATATTTCCAATGTTTTTTTGTGTTCCGTTTCAAATTATTTACTTGCATGTTTATAAAAAAGAAAACTAACTAACTAAACATAATACCGCTTCCTTGTAGGGGTAGACAGAGAGAGAAAAGCGCCACAGAATTTTTGTAAAAATAATTAGATTAAAATGAGAAAACTTGAGAAAAATACAAATAAATAAACAAAAAACATAACATATATAAACGGTTTACGGCACAACGGTATTCTTAGTGTTGCAGGGCTTAAAAAATGTTAAAATAACACTTCCAATTCTTAAATTAATAGCGGTTAGCAACTGTGAATTAAGACCTACCTAATACTACTTAGTTCTAACATTATTTTTTTAAGACACTTTTTTTAACAGGGGGATTAGTTGGTTTTTTGTTGAAAAAAAACTTTCGAAGAGTAATGCGATATGTAATTTATGTTTTTGCTTTAACAAATAATGAAATTTAAAAAAAATTAGGGTTCCATAGCCATAAATAAAATATATAATAGAAAATAATCACAGCCACCACAAATTATTTACTTTTCTTGCCAATGATCCATTCCTTGGCCCAATTTGTCCTTAAATATTTACAAACTGGATTGTTTACCGAGAAGTTTGCCCTTACAATCAACAGAGTGTGTTTATATGTGGGAATGGAGGTACTTATTACAAAACGAAGAAAACTTTCTACGAAAACAAACTTGTGCTATTCAAAAGAAAGAAGTAATCAGACAAACGCCCTAAATCCAGAAAATAAAATGGCAACATATAAAATAAATTAATATATTGTTAATAAATTATCTGGTCAAATTAAAAGCTTAAATAATAAAAATGAAAATGGTATTTTCTGGCGTTTCTCATGTGTGTTATTGTAATCTAGGATTCGGACCTCACGTACTCATAAAATAATGAATCACTTAAACCAGCCTATGACGGTCGTCAGCCCCGTAAATGCCCAGACTTCCATATTCTTCTTCATCTTTGATGAGATGTCAAAAAATAATACTAATAAAAGAGTTTCAGCTTAGTAAAAAGCTTCTTTACATCTCGCCAATAGATCTCTCTATCGAAGTTCTAGTGATTCAAGACACTTCGTGTATTGAAATACAAAAGGTTTCAATAATATATATTATAACATGTTTAAGTACAACAAATAATTTTACGTAAAATTGTTTGTTCTACGTATTTGTTCACTACATACTAATAAATAATACAACATTTTGAGTGTGTCCAAATACTTGTTCGCAAAATCTGAATTATCTCCAATTACATTTGTAATTTCATCTCACCAATATATGTCTCTAGTGAAGTTCTAGTGATTCAAGAACAATTTTTCAAAATTGGTTTATATATAATAATTAAAGAAAACACTTCGTTTTTTACCACTTGAGTTTAATTATAGACTACATGTTTCAGAAGCTAAACTTCCATCATTCAGGTCTGTATAATAACTATACAGACCTGAATTATATTTCAGGTTTATATATATATATATGTATAAAATTTCCAAGAATTTGAGTAATGTAGTTGTCAATAATGGGTAGAATTGGTGAATGTTACACGTGTGTAATGTGATCAATTAAACCAGCCTATGACGGTCGTCAGCCCCGTAAATGCCCAGACTTCCATATTTTTCTTCAACTTTGATGAGATGTCAAAAATTATAAATTATAAAGCAACATATAAATTAATCAACTGGTAAATGATGTTTATTTTTTAAAGCTTAATCCTGTGAAAAACATAATTAACTGAAGAAACAAGTTGTAGTAAAGTTTTATTTTATACAAACATACATGGTCACTCCTTGAAAAAAAACCTTAACATTAACCTAATGTTAAACGATTTTTTTCCACAAAAAATAAAAGATAATTATATTTTGGTATAAATATAAACCAATTGAAAATCAAATATAATGCATCATATTTTTATGTAAATATCGCGGAACGATAACATTTTGACATAAATGATTAATAACTCGATTTGGGTAATGGACAACATTTTGAGTGTGTCCAAATACTTGTTCACAAATCTGGATTATCTCATATTATAGGAGTTATTTTTCATATAATTTTTATTTAAAAAGAAAAAAAAAAGAAAAATGTAATGAACTGTTTAGCTCAATCAGTAACAAACCCGGATTTCCGGGTTCGAGCCTATGCTATCATGACTTAGTTTATGTTTTTAATAACCGGCCGCTTTGAATTACAAAATTGTATGAAATAAAACTATTTATCTTTTTTTATGTCCAAAATCAAAATATTTCACTCAAAAACATATTTAAATATATTTCTTCACCAACATAAATAAAAGTCGACATATAGAAAAAAGTAATAAAAATTTATTTTATGTTTTACTTATTAAATAGGTACCACTATTTCTTAAAATCTACTATGACATGTGTTTTGATGCATTCCGCTTCACTAAATAAAACTTAAATTAAATATGATAGATTATACCACAATGTGACTGCCGAATCAATTAATGAAAAAACGAAAATCAATTTTAATATAATTTTTTCGTACATTAAAAGCACCAACTTAAAGAGTACAGTTGATCTGATGATGTAATCGTTATTCCGAAACCGGTTGTCGTTAAGTAGGGTTTTTAAGTTTTTAAGTGAGTATAACACAAAGTGGAAATTAGGAGAGTTTAAAATGTTTTGTTTAATATTTACACAACAACCGGTTTAAGAAAATAACAATTTTTAAACCCTTTAATGGTTTTTATCGATATTTTATGTTACGAATTCGCCCAAATGCATTGAATATTTAATTACACTCTTGGTGTGTTTAATATCTTGTTAGCTATTTGCTATTCTACAATGCTTGCGCTTTCGGGCTTTTAAGACGTACGGAATTGTATTCTCGGTTTTCTAATTGCTACATTCTCAAGTTCAAGAATTCATTATGAAAACTGTACTTAATGAAGCCGAATATTTCCTTGTAATATTACATTCGGATACTTTGCCGTACGGAGCGACGATTTACGTTAATGTCTCTGTGTGGAACACACAAGAAACCGAAATTGTTCCTTTGTTATTTCCTAAATACATTGCACTTAGATGCATAATTACTCCCCATTAATCGTCCTCGCTACCAATGTACATACAAGTATTTTAAAATAAGAAAACTAAACTCAAGTGTTGGGTTGTGGTCCCATGGCTAGTGTCGTGGACTCTTGAGTCAGAGAACCCACTCTGTTATAATTTGATACCTATTTTTAATAGTGAGCATAGTGAGCCGCTTTGGTTCACTATTTAAAGTATGAAATTTAAGTATTTTTATAAGTAATAAAAACACAAATATTTCTCTTTCTTTAAGCTAAGAAAATAATCGATAACCTCGTTGTTGCAGGTTCGTCAAATTATTGTAAATTTGTGTAACTCTGGGATTGGAAATCGGAAGCTTAACTATAAAATATAAATCACTCCGTATCATTAAATTACACTCAGGTTAATTTGGCACATTCGAGTTTATATATTTCGTTATGTTATATTTATGTTATATTATGTATGTCCGCCTCCATAGTGTAATGGTCAGCACGCTCTGCTACCGTTCTGAAGGACCCAGGTTCGATTCCCAGGGGGGGGTAAGAATAAATATGAGTGATTTTTTCACTGTAATATTTATTAAATATTACCATGGACTGGTACCTGAAGCGGAGGGCTGATCACCTTTCCTTCATGTGTAAAAAACGATCAAGATAACTTTGCGTTTATATGACACAGTGCCCTATGCACCATTCGGTGCGGATAAGGGTTTTATTATTATTTATTATATATTTCGTAAAAAAATTATTGATTAATATTTTTGATATCTAACGCATATCTATGCACCAAACCAAGGCACACACATACATACACACAAATAGCATATATCGCTCACTCCTTTCAAGAACGTCATAAATCAAAAAACGTCAATTTTCAGTTGTGCATGTTTTCAGAATGCCCAGAAAATGTACTATATCCCAGAAAAAGAGGCACATTTTTAACTTAATATTTACCCGCCACAGGGCAGAAAGTGTTGTTTTTGCATTTAGAAGAAAAGGTATTGTTTAATTATTTTTTTAAATAAACTAAATATTTTTCAAATGGAGAAAAAACATTCAGGTTTTACCTAAAAAGATATGTTGCACAGTAAACATTTCAGTAAGTGGCTTGATATTTATTTTTAAAACATTGTATTATATTTTCAAACTTTAAAAACGTTCTCCTGAAAAATCAAGTATTTTGATTTATGACGTTCTTGAAAGGAGTGAGCGATATGGTTTTTGAAGGAAATGCTCAACATATTATTTTTTTTAAAAGTATTTTGAAGCTTTTTGAACCCAAATAACAATATCGGGTAAAAAGATTGTCAGGGAAATGAATATTAAATAGTTTTAGTAAATTTGCCTATAATTAATATATATTAAAACCCTTATCCGCACCCCAATGATGCATAGGGCACTGCGTCATATAAACGCAGTGTTATCTTATCGTTTACACATGAAGGAAAGGTGATCACCCCTCCGCTTCAGGTACCAGTCCAGGGTAATAATATTGAATAAATATTACAGTGAAAAAATCACTTATATTTATTTTACCCCCCTTGGGAATCGAACCCGGAACCTCCAGAACGGTAGCCGAGCGTGCTGACCATTACACTACGGAGGCGGACAATTTGCCTATTAGTGGTCATAAATTAAGGATTCAATTTTGAAATCATAACCTTTTAACTTATGAAAATGAACAAATAATTAAGTATATAAATAAATAAATGGAGAGAATATTCCTTTTTTTCAGGATAAAATGTATTTTGGTTCAACCTGATCCTGAAATCGATTTCCTATGCATTCTTATTAGGTGCCTGAATACGAATTCGAATTTCCACCCCCTCTGTATGAATACGAATTATTCGCACATGTATATAAATACAGGAATTATATCTGCACCCTCTGCCAGACGGCAGTGGCGGCGGGGTTAAATTGTCGTCCCAAGTTGGTGTAAATAGGTAACCATGTATTTATGGTTTCCAGTGCGACTTGCGCAGTAAATGTTTCTGTTATTGGTAGACATAATTCAACGCCGCCACTGTACGAGCACTAGACCCTTACAAACGCTGAGAGCCTACATTGCAATATAACCTACCTGTTTAAAATTAAATAAACTTAAATACATTTATTTTACCTTGCAAAATAGGATTTTTTATATCAAAGCTTTTTTTCATATTTACTAGCACAAAAATCAGCTAAGGTTTTCGGTATGTGGATGAGTTTGGGTCAAGTCAAAATAATTTAGCATATTAAAGCCTTTTGAAAAGAGAAGATTGAAAAAAGATGTCAGATCTTTGTTTAAAAAAAAAAACAAAACAATTTACATGATAAAATTTTAATAGCAAAATCATTCAAAAACGACTGTAGGCTTAAAACAATAAAGATAAAATTACTAGAAACTTTATGTTAAAAGTAATAAACGCTATCTCAAAATAAATTGAATTATTTATGGATTCGGCATTAACTTTATGGAATGACATGTTGATTATTTAAAAAATTAAATACAATTATAATATTACATAAAGAGTTTTATTTACCACTGCACTAAAAAGTACGTAATAAGTAAACATAAAAGACCCTGCTATATACTAAAAACTATAAGTAATACCATAAGTAAGAAGCGTTAAAGTGAATCATAGATTACAAAGGTATGATTCGATTGCTCATATCGTAGTCGTACAAGAGAAAATGACCAACTAACAAAACGTAAAATGTTCAGGAAGGCCATTTAAGTCACTTTTGCTTGGCAAGAAAATAAACATCAATGCAGTTATATACTTCAAGTCAATATATTATACTTCCAACTTTAAAATCCTTTGGGATTTTTTTCAGGGCAATACTAAGTTAGTAAGATATCAAACAGTCATTGATCACGTTTCTGTAAAAAATGCACTTGGTCACTCCTGTATGACTACGATGTGTTACAATGAAAGTAATACCATTATCAACCACCACACTAAAAAGTGCATAATTAGTAAACGTAAGGACCCTGCTTTATACTAGAAAGTATAAGTAATACCATAAGTAAGACACGTTAAAGTGAATCATATATTACATGGGTATGATTCAATTGTACATATCGCTCACCCCTTTCAAGAACGTCATCAATCAAAAAACTTGATTTTTCGGGAGAACGTTTTTAAAGTTTAAAAATATAATACAATATAATAATAAAAATATCAAGCCACTTTTTGAACTTTTCACTGTGGAACAGATGTTTTTAGGTAAAACCTGAAGGTTTTTTCTACATTTGAAAAACTTTTAGTATTTTTAAAAAAATAATTAAACAACACCCTCTCTTTGAAATGCAAAAACAACACTTTTTGCCGTGTAGCGGGTAAATTTTAAGTCAAAAATATGCCGCTTATGCTGGAATATAGTACATTTTTTGGGCATTCCGAAAACATGCACAACTAAAAATTGACGTTCTTGAAAGGAATGAGCGATATGTAACAATAAAAGTAATACTATTATCAACCACCACACTAAAAAGTACATAATAAGTAAACGTAAGGACCCTGCTTTGTACTAGAAACTATAAGCAATAAGTAGGTACTCTGTATTGTACTTGGGGGTAGGTAGTTGGCGTTTCCAAAGTTCGCGCGAGTTTAATGACTAGTGCTGGGAGATATTAACCGAAGCCCCTAATGTCTTATTGATATCGCTATAGATAAGTGGGGCCACATAAACTTATTTCTAAGTAGACACCCACACATTCGCGCGTTCATTAAACTCCAAGTAATTTAGGTGCGTTAGCAAACCCAGGCCTTAAAATTACAGGGGTTCATACAATAAATAGTTAAAATAAAAAATAAAATAAAAATAAGGTTACTTAGTTATAATTAAGATTTGGTAAAGGTAATTTGAATGTGAATTGTCATATACTAATAAAAGTGTTTCTGCTCAGTAAAAAGCTTCTTTTCATCTCACCAATAGATTGTCTCTAGTGAAGTTCTAGTGACTAAAGAACAACGTTTCGAAATTGATTCACATATACTCATATAGAACTTCCAAGAATTTGGTTGTCAATAATGGGTAGAAAAGGTAAATTTTACATGTGTGTAAAGTGGTCACTTAAACCAGTCTATGATGGTCGTCAGCTTCGTCAATGCTCAGACTTCTATATTATTTTTCATCTTTGATGTGATGTCAAAAAAAAATCTTTTTAATAAAAAAATAAATAAATCAACATAACGAAAATGTTAAAATACTTTAGAAGTTAATTAAAGTTTTAACATACATGTACGTATAATATATGAGTTTCAATAGTAAATATTTTAAACAATGCAAAAAATTTTATTAATAACAACAACAAAAAATCGTGGGAAGTACTGCATTTTGAATTTATGAGTAGGTATCACTAATAATTATTTTAAGCATTGCGTAAAGCTTGTGATATACTCTATTTTCTTGCATTTTAAACTAAGTTTATATATTAAAATAAATTTAAAATACTTTTGGGTTGTAAAAATATTTGCTCCAGGTGAGGCTCGAACTCACAACCCCGGCATCGCTCGTGATTACTGTCATATAAGTACCGTGCGCTAACCAATTGCGCCACTGGAGCTCGACGTTATCCGGCAAAATAACTGATTTTCCTCCATATTATTGAGTTTGCTTTTTAGACACTTATTTAACATGTAATAAAATACTTTTGGTATTACATTTTTAAATAATATATTGAACTATCGAATTCAAAATAAAATATATATAAAATAGAACCCATTCGGGGATCCAAGATAAATGATCTGAAAAAGTACTTTATGGAAAGATATATATATATGTAGTGATTAATCATATTTTCTTAATTTGTTATAATTTTTCATTTTTTATATTTTCTCATTTGTTTATTTTAAATGTGCTTCTTACCTCATGTTTTTCTCATTTATTTCTTTTAAATATGCTTTATTTGCCTATTTATTATAGCTGCCTATAGTTTTTTTTAATATATATATATATATATATAAAATATATATATATATATATATATATATATATATATATATATATATATATATATATATATATATATATATTTATATATATATATATATATACATATATATATATATATATATATATATATATAAAATATATATATATATATATATATATATATATATATATATATATATATATATATATATATATATATATATATATATATATATATATATATATATATATATATATATATATATATATATATATATATATATATATATATATATATATATATATATATATATATATATATATATATATACATATATATATATATATATATATATATATATATATATATATATATAATTAGTTTTGGTTATTTCAATTTTTTTTTTGTTATTTTATTATTTGTGTCTTATTAACCTTAATCCCATGCCCCAAAATGAGAAATGGAAATTACTTATCGGGAATACTATATGTATATATGACTTATTGTATGTCATTTGTTTTGAAAAAAAAAAAAATTCGGTACCATCGGGATATAAGTCTCAGACAAGTTTCTCGAGACGAAAAAATTACTGGTTTTCCTCCATATTATTGAGTTTGCTTTTTAGGTATACTAAAAGACTTGTGGTATTATATTTTTGAATAGTAAAATGAACCATACGATTCATATTTTCGGTACCATCGGTATAAAAGTGTCAGAGAAGTTTCTCGAGACTGTAAAATTACTTTATAAAAATTAAACAACTTTGTTTTTAACCACTTTAAAAAGTAAAAAGTGGTTAAAGCAAAGTTGTTTAATTTTATAAAGTTTATAAAATGTACCACAAAGTATCGGCAAAAAACATTTAACAAATATTAAATTACTGGTTTTCCTCCATATTATTGAGATTGCTTTTTAGACATTTAGATATATTATACTTAAATACTTGTGGTATTATATATTTGTTATCTTTACGAATTATTATTTCGGTACTATCGAAATAAAGGTCTCAGACGAGTTTCACTCGTTTTAAAAAATCATGAATTTTTAATAAAAAAAATTGAAAGAAATATTTATTTCAATAAATATTATAAGAAATGTGTTTATATGGTACGAACTCATATCGAGCAATAATTCTTAACAACATTTGAGTGTGTCCAAATACTTATTCACGAATCTGGATTATCTCCAATTATAGGAGTAACTTTTCATAATATTTTTTTCACATCTCAACATAGATAACAATCGAGAAAACACAGCTTATATACGATGCAGCACCCCATGCAGAATTGAAGATAAGAAGAATAAGAAGTTTTATATACGTTTCATACCTTTGATACAGTTTTATTTACTTTTCTACATGTTTTAAAATAATTTAATGAGAAAGACGCTTTTGGGTTTTATTTGTAGAACACCATTTTAATATAAATATTAAATAATAAAAAAAATCTGTGATTTTTTAGTCTCCTAAATTATATTTTATTGTTAAGAAAACATATGAAAATAAAAATTGTGACAATTGTTTTGCCTTGTTATGGCATTTTCAAACTAATGTCATTGCCTCAACAAATCAGTGTTTGATTTTAACATTTAATATATAAAATAAATATATTACATCGAAAATCTGATAGATAAACAAGATTCAACAATTATTTTTTAAATCAATGATAATTTTAAAATACAATAAATGTCCACTTTTTAAAATACACCTGTTACATAATTAGAAATTAACAATTATATTTTTTATCTTAGATAATATGTTATACGTTATAATTGTACTGTAACCTTAATTATGAGCACGATGGTACATAAGTGGACTTTATTCATGGTCCCTACATACCTACTTTTTTCAAAGCGATAATAATCACTCGGTTAGCAACTCAAACGATTTTATCACTACTATCATAGTAATTTTTCTTATCAGCTATGATTAATAAAATTTACAATTTAATTTTAATTTTATTTATTATTTATTTAGTTAATAAAGAGTAAATATGTAAGAAGTATAAATAAAACAAGAAAAATAACTAATTTGACCAAAAAATATTTTAATATATACATTCTGCGATTTGAAAAAAATATAAAAACAAATAAATAAATAAATTCATTAAACGACATAGAAAAATCAATGAATAATCAAGTGTGAAACGAATGAGTGAAGAAAGGACAGTTAACTAAATTTATGAGGTGAAAATATTTTTAATAGAAGAAAAAGAAGACCGAAGACAACTTGGCACGATCAAGTATTTTCAATAGACAGAAGCAACCATATTGGAGATATATGAAAACAAGGTGATCAGTCTCACGCTTCAAGTACTTCAAGTATTAATATTGAATACCCTGAGAATCGAACCAAGAACTCTCCAGCACAATAGCCAAACGTGATATTCACTTCACTTTGCAGACATTAAAAATGGAATGTTTTACTTTTTCGCCCTTACCCGCACCCAATGGCGCATAGGGCACTGCATCGTAGCGACGCAGTGTTATTTTGATTTTAAATTGCGTGATGGCCAGGTGATATCAAATAAAATATGAGAGTGAAAATCACTATATTCGACCCCCCTGGGAATCGAACCTGGAATCTCCAGCACGGTAGTCAAACGCGTTGACCGTTAAACTACGGAGGTGGACAAATTAATAATAAATAAAGTAAAACATTCTATTCCAAGTTTTATTTTTATTTTAATCAAGTAAATTAATCAATATGAATATGAATGGATTCAATGGGCAGAAAGTGCATCTAAATCAGTATTATTTGGTGATGAGTTTGTTCGGAGAAAACATCGTTTTGAAATAAATTGAGAAAGTATTAATTAAAACTAGAAGTTCGACCAAGAAACTTATAGTTCAGTCATGTAATTTAGACTGTTCTAAGCTAAAGACTTTCATCAACCGGCAAAACTTTTCGTAATACCAGTTGTTCTCAAAATCCAGATCAATTTGGCAAGTCTCGAAGAACTTTCATTTATTTTGTGAGGCGACAAGCTGGCAAATAATCGCAAAAATAAATAAGGCGTTTGTATGAAACATTTCGAATGAATTCTCGTATAATACAAAAAGTTTTTATTATACTGGAGTTGAGCTTAATCATTAGATATACGAATCCAAAATGATTAGTCATTTTATAAATACCTTAAAACATTTAAATTGCATTTCATAAGTTGAATGTTTTTAAAATTACAAGGCTCAAAACCTGTTATTGGGTGCTTTAAATAATTTATTTATACATTGTGCAACATTGAAAAATTTACACACAAATTAATGCTCGCGTTGTTTCAATGTTTAATTGACAGTTTTTCATTGTACTAAGAAATGTGTCACAAGGACTGAAATCCTTTTTAATATAGTATTTTTTTATATAAATTATATAACGCATTAAAAATCGAAGGTTAATCTTATTTTTTTTTAATGTTTATAAAATATTTCTACCCTTTTTGATTTATCCAAGAGGAGTTGTTATCCAAATTTTCGATGACTCTAAAAAGAGTCGATGATGTTTAAAACAAAATAGAAATGATCTTTTTTTTTAATCTTTAGTTTAAATGGCAGTGATATTATTTTTTTAATAAATAATTAAGAGAGATAAAAAATATTCATTCTAGACCTCTAATATTCCATTTGGTTTAAAAAAATTGTCTACTTTTTTATTTATAAAATACTGCATAGTATCCAATTCGGTTCCTCTTTTTATAATCATATCAACTATCGCTAACGCATGTTATATTGGAAAAAAAAAACCTATTTTAAAAAAAAAGCTTTACATTGTGTTAAAAATGAGAAATCAGCGCTTTAGGGTTACCATATTTAAAAAAAAAAAACTTCTTCTTCTTATTATAGTCCTTGCGGCCTGTTTTTAAGAGGGATTAGCCTCCTGCGACGTCAATTCCCAGCTATCGGCCCATCTCTTTAATGGTCTGCCCGGGAGTCGTGCACCATGGGGTTGGCCGTACAGTGCGATGTGGAAAAAAAAATTGGAAAAAAATGGTTTTGACATTTTCTTAAACTAATATTATAATAGTAGTACGCTCATGAAATAAGCTCATCCCATAGTTTAAGAATCGGTGTGAAGTAGTTCATCGTGCATGCAGTGAAAACTGTCTTGTCTTCGCTTCACCAACCAAAGAACCAAGAATAACCATTTCGAATAACGTTTACACCCTCCCCAAGCCTTTGTTAGAACTTTATGTGCCAAGTTTGTCAATCCATATCTGTTAACTACGGATCATTAAATCCCAGCCCTTTACTTATTAGCCTACTTTGGTCATTCTTATGAAATCGTATTCTAAAAAAATCCTATTTAAGTATTAATTAACGAAATATTATATTGCTTATAACGTGTCCTGATTGTGTTTTTACGTGAGCTAATTGAAGAATACATGTTTGATATGTTTGTTGTTGTTATTATTACATCATGATTCATGCAAAAATAGATGAACGTAATATATAGACACGTGATCTTTTTCGTATCTGATAATCTCTATTTTCTAATGATTTAAATAAAAATCTTATTCAAGTCAATCGTAGATGCTGCCAAAACACACTTTAAAAAAACGTGTCAATTATACGATATTCAATTTTTTTATTAGTGTAGTTAAGTATGGGTAAAAATAAACAAAGTGGACACTCAAAACTCATTTTTAATTAATTTTATTTGATCAATGAAATTAACACATGATTTGTAAAGAATCATGCAGTTCTAAGTACAAATTAAGGATCACTACGATATGTACAATTTAAAAAATATATATTCCGAGCAACTTTATTAAATTTGACATATCATTATCCAAAAGTGTGTTCACAACATTTTGATGGGAAAGGATAGATATTAAAAAAAAAATAGTTACGTTATTTCCTTTTTCTAAGATTCTACAACTATAACAGATGTTGTGGTGGTTGAAACCTAAAAATAAGTAACTGATTTTTTTATTTCAGTTGGCTCTGAAATCGAAAACAAAAATACATGTGTTTTAACTGATATATGCAATGTAGAATTGAGCTTCCTTATGAAAAAAACAACATACACTGATTTTGAAATTTTTATTTGGTTAATTGAAAATAATTTTTTAATTCTTTGTGTGATGAATTTGAGTAGTGTGGTTGTCAGTCATGGATAACATTAGTAAATGTTACACGAATGTAAAGTGATCACCAAAACCAGCCTATGATGGTCGTAAGCCGTGTAAATGCCCAGACCTCCATATTCTCCTTCATCTATTTTGAGATGTCAAAAAATAATGTAATGAATTAAAAGTTGTTATGACTCTATTTGAAAAACGTTTCCCCAATATGTCGCTAATACGGTGTTAGCAGTAACATGACCCAGAATATTGAGACGTAAAGTGACTTGTCAAACTGGACATACCTTTGTTAGACAACTACATTGTATTATACGCTTGACATAATTTATTATTTATTGATTCGCAAGTGTGATGATAAACAATATATGAAATTGAGAATCTATTTTGCAGGTATGGTATTTTAGATGTCCATACAGTGACATATTGAAACGGTTATCGGCAGAATGGTGAACGTTACATATTGCATAAAGTAAATACTAAGCCCACCTAATGCAAGTACTATGTATGCTCAGATTTCCATATTCCGTTCGTATAAATAATTATACCTACTTCGTCTCTGTTGATACACCGAATATCTCTTAATTATTGTTAATATAAAAACTGTACTTAATTTTGTTGTTGTTTAAAGCAGATAAATATTACTATTATTATGTTTTGAATATTGAAAGCATTAACTTTGTGGATCATATTGATATATTATTTTGAGAAATAAAAAGACTTTGTTTTTTGATCCACTCACATTTTTATTAACAACCAACTAGTTTCGGCAACAACCTGTTACCCTCTTCAGGGTTTTTTTTTCAATCAAAAATTTAACCCTGAAGAGGGCAACAGGTTGTTGCCGAAACTAGTTGGTTGTTAGTAAAAATGTGAGTGGATCAAAAAGTCTTTTTATTTCTCAAAATAATATTTTGATATTATTCGTTGTTTTATTAATATTAGAGTAAAGATATTCATTCACTTTTGAAAAATCATTTATTTTTCTGTATTTTTACATGTCTACCTTTAAAGTGTTATGATAAACGTATTTGTCTGGCATACTGGAAGTCCCGCGTTTGATTCCTAGGAGCTTAAAATAAGTTCAAGTGTTTTTTCACACTAACTTTTATTTCATGTCACCCAGGACTGGTACATGAGGCGCAGTATTGATCATCCTACCTTTAAATAATTAAAAATTCATATTTTTCGGCATCGGATGTGGTGAAGTGCCCTATTCACCATAGGCGCGGAAAAGAGTAAGAATAACAAGAAGATATATATTTTATTATTTATGTTTTATTTATAAGCATTTCCATTTAAATTTATAGTAATACGAGTGCACTACTTTTAAATTATATTTATTGCATTATTTTTTTTGTATTCAAATCGTTTTTTTTCATTTTTTTTACTTTTTATCAGTTCATTAAAAATAAATAAAATAAAATAAAATAATTTCTGGTTGTGAGAATGGACAGGAGATGACACCTTACTTTGACGTTATTATCGACCGCTATAACACTTATAGTTTCGAGTTTCGAGTGATGAAAATATAATTATTTTTTGTTATTGTTTTTTTTGTCTATTGATGAGAAAACCGGTGCAAAAAACTTATGTTAACAAAATTAAACTCAAAAGTGGTATTATAAGAGTATTCTATGTTTATATTTAAAGATAATTTACGTCAATGCGACTTTGTGTGATACGTACCATTGGGTGTGGATCAGAGCTAGAAGAAGAAGCAATACTAGCTAGTTTAAAAAAAAATTGTGTTTTACTTGGTTTTACCACTATTTCTTTTTAAAAAATGTGTCACGTGTTTCAAAAAAGATTTTCAAACACTGTATGTGAAGCTATGTATGTCTAAATATTGATGCGAAATCCATCGAAAAACGTGTCACAGTGGATTTTAAGACATAGTGGTATTAACGAAGTAAGAATTAAATTAAATATCAATGGATATTACCACAAAGTGACTGGCAAATCAAATAATGAATTCGAAAAATACATTTCCAATACATTAAAATTATTACATTACTACATATGACCATCTTTCGTATACTTAATCTTATTATTGTCGTGTACCTAGAGTTAATACATATTATATGTATATGCCAGGATTACTATATAGGTGAGGTGAATTGTTTCTCATGGTTCACATGCTAACCGTATTCATGAATACGACCGTAATGCGTTTAAGTTCGGCCCTTCAGTTTGTTGTGCCACATACTAATTGACCCCTCGGTACCTGTCCCTAGGTCATTTGCCATGCAGATTGGCATAAGCGCCTAGACGTGTTCGATAGCTCTATTCGAGGATATACTGTATATGTACGTCAACTTGTTTTCTAATGGATGTTGGAATAGAAGAAATTGCTACGTGATTCAGACTCGTAAATCTTGATGAAATTCAAAATAATTTATTGTTGTAAGGGATACATGGATGTTTTGTTTTTTCTTGTATGAAATAGCAATTTATTGTTGCATGGAACAGTGTGGATAATAATTTATTGTTATGTATGTAATAAAATACCTAGGTACCTACCTATGCATTTTATTAAGTACTTACAAATAGTACCTACATAAAACAGTTCTACCACCAGATGTCGTATGCGTCGCACTGAATAAAACAAAAGACATCAGATAGAAAAAAAATAATATTGTTAACTGTGAGAATCAGATAGATAGATAGATAGATAGATATAAAAATATTGTAAAGATCTATTAAGAATAAACTTTAATTATAAACTTTAATTACAAAGGAACACATTGTTTATTTTATTATTATACACCCACTTTACATATTATTTACACCCAATTTACAAAAGAAAATTATTACCACGTTATATGTAGAAGTATAAAATTGTATTTATCTTGACATCTCAACATAGATGAAGAAGAATATGGAGATTTCGGTTCCTGTCATACGCTGTTTTAAGTGATCACTTTTTGATCAGTTTTCATTCTACCAATGATTGACAACCAAACTATTAAAATTTTTGGAACTCCTACATATGTCATAAATCTCGTGACGTTTTATATTTGAGTTCACTGGAGCCATCTGTGATTGACTTGTGTAAGCTTTTATTCAGCAGAAATCCTTTTATTTAAATATATGCAAGATGTATGCAATATACAATATATATAAATGAATGCACGTACTACATATGAAATGAAGAGAAGTGAAATGTAGATGAAGAAATAAATTCACACTTAAAATTTATTTTAGTTTATTTGGTATTGACTTGGTATTTGGTATGGTATAACACGATGTTTTAAAAATAAAAATAAAATACTTTTAAAACACCATTTTTTAAGTAAATTTATGTAACTCCGATTATTTTTGAGAACTAACTTACTAATTTCTCAAACTTATCTTGTTTACAATAGTAAACATATTATTATTTTGTTATTATTTAGAAACTGATAATTTTTTAAATAAAAAAGTAAAAATTTTAATACATAAATTCCCTACTTACATAATATATTCTCGTATATGTATATATATGTCCGCCTCCGTAGTGTAATGGTCAGCACGCTCGGCTACCGTTCTGGAGGACCCGGGTTCGATTCCCAGGGGGGGTAAGAATAAATATGAGTGAATTTTTCACTGTAATATTTATTCAATATTACCCTGGACTGGTACTTGAAGCGGAGGGCTGATCACCTTCCTTCATGTGTAAATGATCAAGATAACACTGCGTTTATATGGCGCAGCGCCCTATGCACCATTGGGGTGCGGATAAGGGTTTATTATTTATTTATTATATATATACAGTATATTTTTATGCGTCATTAACTTGGTTTTAAACAAGTGTTTTATTTATATAGTTAAGTCTTAAAATATTCTAAAATGGTTTTGGCACTTATTATAATAGTCACATATATAGATATATTACAGTACTGTTCAGGACAATTGTCAATATATTCAACCATTACATCTTGCTAAGAAGACGCATCATAGCTAGACTTGCAACTATTGCAATAGCCGAGACGAACCTTAGAGTTTACTTAGTTGAAATCTTTAGTTACGTCTAGCAAATACGCAATCAGTACAATTTAGTACGTTTCCTCGTTCCTCCCTTTCCCTTACAGCATCTTCCGTGATACGGTTCCGGCTATCACGGGGCTCGGAGCATGCACACACAATGAGATCGTTCCCATAGGATCGCAATTTGCGGTCACCGCTTGGCTTGCTTGAGATATTGTTATCTAATTGCTCGGACGAGTCGGTCGATGGTGGATGCACTTATCTAAGTGGTCGGTGCATCTCTGGGAATGGGGCGACAATGCTTTGGTAACATTGGGGCCAATGGCTTTGCAACACTATTCGAGTGCAACAATTTCCGATTCAGATACTTAGTAACAAAACTTTTTTTAACAAAAATTTTCATAATGTTGACAAAATATATTTTTTTAACACATTGAATTTAAGAAAAGTACAGAATAGAAAATATAAGTTAGCCAAAGATCACCAATTTGTTTGTTTTGATTTTATTAAATTTTCATTATGTTTGAATCAATTTTTACGTTTCCTATGCCTGTTCTAATTTGGATGTGTCATGATTTGAATTTTAGTGTGGATTTTTTTTACATATCCAATACCCATGTTTATCCACAGTATGGTTAAAAAACATCGTTTAAAGACATATATGAGAAATCACTCATTCAAAACTGTATTCATTGATATATCGGGTTTTTATGATGAATTAATTTTGTTGGGTAATATATCCAAAATAAAACAAGTTTTTTTTTTATTGAATTCTCCATTTATTTACGCGTTTCGTCTTCTTAGGACTTCTGTCTTAAGGAGACGAAACGCGTCACGTATTAAGATATGCATAAATAAATATAGAATTCAATCCAACAAAAACCTTTTTATTTTGGATATATTACCAAACAATTAAATATGTAATTCTACCAACTGTCTGCAGTTACAATAAGTAAATTGATTTGATTGAACACCAAAAAGAACAAGCATCAAAGAAAAAATGCGTAAAAATGAACTTAATATTTTATTTTTCATGTTTCAGTGTCTCTGTTTACATTCTCTTAGTTTTATCAAATACACCAATATTTCAAAATTCTTCATGTCATATTACAGTCAATTATTTATTTATAAGATCCAAGTTTGGGTTCAATCATCATATCTAGATTCTTATGTATTTGTATCATTATCAAACGTATTCGCTATGAAAGTGGAAAAATTATAAAATACTACATATAATCCCAAATATTTATGCAACAAAAAGTTTTAATATGATTTTTAAACTTATTTTGTTGTGGTGTAGAAAATTATTAAAATAAACAATCTTTTTTTTTCAATTTATATTTTAACTTATATGGTCACCTTATCTTCTTCTCTGGTCTATTATATTAATATTGTTTATTGGAAAATAGCTTTGTTAATACATTATAATTTCATGCATCATTATTGTTTGCATTGAATAAAAATTTTCAACTCTCATCTCATAAAGGTCAAATCTGAACCCAAAAGGTCATCTGTTGAACGACAATTATTTTGAGATATGTTTTAAACGTAAGGGACCGAAAAAACAATGTAATAACAATACCAGTCGCGTGTACAGATAATAAATTAAGGTAGACAGTAGAGGTAAGTATTAAGGTAAGCTAGGTACAACTTAGTAAGGTAGGATATGTACTGTTTGCGTTTTTATGTCACGCGGGTAAGTTAGGATAGGCACTGTTTTTCTGCCTATATGGAATGCACGCCTCTGTGTAACATAATACAAGGATAAATCTCACTCTAATGGAATACAAATTCATATTTTTTTCAAGTACATGAGCTACATTAAATATTTTAATTTATGTCAGATAACATCTTAAAATAAATGTCATACATCTTTAAAAAAAGGAATGTGGATCTTTAATAATGGGAATAGTGGTTAACGTTATACTAATGTCTTGCGTGATCACTTAAGCTAACCAAATGCCAGGTTACAAGCCCTATGACTTGTTTCGTAAAAATGACGCTTTATCTCAAGTTGGGATTCTTAATATATTGATATATCATCCTTAGGGTGAATAATCTAGTATCTGATTGACCATTTGACTGTTTTGACCATTCAATTAATAAATTTCTTTAGTATTTGGTACTCCATGTTAAGTCACAAAAAAGAGTGGGGTAAATTTAGAGTTATATTTTTAAAATCTTAACCTTATAACAAAAGTGTAATTTAACAGAATTTCCAAAAAAAAACATAATTTAAACTTTTCTTGTGAAGCTCTAGATTCTAGAATATAATAAACCGAGCTGTTACTAGAAATAGTGGAACAAACGTAACTGCTTGTGATATGTCTTCATAAATACGGAATAATTAATGAAGCCTTCCATGCTAAAGTGTTGTTTTATATCGCTGAACAATACTTTTCTCTGGACAGGAGGCGTAACCACCCCTAAATAATAGATCATCCCTTACTCCGTACTTTATTACCTACTGAAAACCTAGAAATAATGACAAGCTTAGCTTCTTATACAAATTAATGTACATAATAAAGTTTATGATACACAAAAATTCCCAAGTTTCTGCTTACTTTTTTGATACAGAAATTATTCTAATAATATTTTCATTCCGTTCTAACATCTGAGTTCAGATCATAACTTGAGACAATGATTTATTATATATGTAATACTTAGATTTGAAACCGGGCGTTCGCGTTTTTCTGGGAACGATGGTATCAAATTATTTTACATTTTTGATACTCACCATACATGAAAAAGAATATGGAAGTCATGGTTCAAATTTAGTTATTTAGTTAAGTGAAATAAGGAAGGAATGCAAAGCTGAGAAAAGCATTATCGATAAAATTAAGAAAGGTGTGTTGAGATGGTTTGGACATGTAGAACGAATGAGTGAGGAAAGAACGGTAAAACAAATTTATGAGGCGAATGTTAGTGGGAAAAAAAGCAGAGGAAGACCGAGAAAAACATGGCACGATCAGGTATGCCAAATACTTGAAAGTGGTCGGTTAGGAGTCGTAACAATCGGTGGGTATGTATGAGGAGATCCATGAACGTGGAAGAGGCGAAGAATGTTTGCAAGGACAGAGTGGTGTGGCGCTCTATTCTCTCTGCCTACCCCTGCGGGGAAGCGGCGTGATGGTTAGTTAGTTAGTTAGTTTGGTTCAAATTTACAGGGATTGCTATCTCATAGACTAGTTACGTGATCACTTTACACAAGTGTTTTATGTATTTAACATTTACCCATGATTGACAACCATACTACTCAAATTTTTGGAACTCTTATATATAGATTTGCACACCCAAAAATGTTGATTTTATCAATTTATTGACGTCTTATAGAATCTCCAAACTCTAACCTTTATCTATACTCAATGGTATATAGGGTACTTTATCGTAAGGAAGCGTATGTGAAAATGTTAAAATAATCATTCATATTACAATACTAGAATTGTTCCATTTTTCATATCATTTTTGACATCTTAACATTAATGAAAAATAATATGAAAGTCTGGGCATTTACGCGGCTTACGCCTGTCATAGTCTTGTTTAACTGATCTTTTTACACACGTGTAACATTCACCAATTCTACCCATTTTTAACAACCACACTACTCAAATTCTTGGAAGTTCTATATATATGAACCAATTTCGGAGCATTGTTCTTGAAACACTAGAACTTTACCGAAGACATCTATTGGTGAGATGAAAAGAAGCTTTTTATAGAGCAGAAACATTTTTATTAGTGTGTGATACTTTCATATTCTTCTTCATTTTTGATGAGATATTAATTTAGAATAACTAATTTAAAACGTTAGAAGTTTTAAATAAAAATTGTTCCCTTATTTTTTTAAAAAGGGATAACCCTCTAAGCGGATGCGCGTCTGTGGGTAGGATAGTAGGGAAGGTACATGTGAAAAATACATTACAAACACCCATACTAAATGAACATAAATCTTTCTTGAATTCATTTTGCAATCGACGGGAATTGAGCCCGCGACGCCAGTTTCGCAGTTGAGAGTCTACCCGACTACGTCACGGCGCCTGTCAATTAATTTTAACAAATTCAATTTAGTAATTAAAACATGTGCGTCAGATTAAGAAAAGTTGGTGCGGAAAAATGTTGAGTGCTAGAATGTAGTGAACACAATGCTGTAGCACGCCGCTAGTGAACAGTAGGCGGAGCTCCACCCAAATCAAGTTAAGCGGCGGCTATTTGACTAAATGCGTTTAAAAGCCTACCTACCGGCCCTGCACGGTCGGCCAGGGCCGGCGTTAATGAAGCCAATTACCCAAGTTAACCCGCCCCCAAATCTACTCTCAAACCCACCCTCATGTGCCGCCACTGGGCGAACTTATAAAGGTCGTCGTGTTGCATTGCCAAGGGAAATCCAGTGGTGTTTCTCAATTGAATGGATTAACATCAGAAATAGTTATAGTAAATAAAAACCTACCAGACAAAACTGAATTGGCGGTACACAACGGAGTCCTGGTTGGAACCCTAATGAAAGTTTTAAAATAGTGAAACATGGAGTTGGTAAAAGAATAATTAAAATAGATATCAGACAAATGTGACTTTCAATAAAACAAAGTTATATTAGAATTTATTAAAAATTTAAAAGATCCTTCCTTTATCATGAATTGTAGCAATAGTGCATTCCGAAAAATAGAAATAAAAGCCTTACAGCCAAAACTTAACTGACAGTGTAAAAAGGAGTCGTAGTACCAACCCTAATATATGGATATGAAGTATAGAGTTGGCAAAAAAAAGGATGCTAGTAGACTGAAAGGAGTCAAAAAAATTGGTTGAAAATTTTCTTCTCTATTATAAAATAAATTCCTTCCGATGTAAATACCAAAATTAAAAAAGCAACTGATGCAAAATTTTACTTCAATGTTTTAAACCTTCATGTATTTAAGTAGTGTATATTATATTGTAAAATTTTAGTAACTTAAACTGACAACCTACATAACCTGATAAATTTGTAAAATTGTCAGAATAAACGCATTAAAATAATAATAATAATAAAACCCTTATCCGCACTCCAATGGTGCATAGGGCACTGCGTCATATCAACGCAGTGTTATCTTGATCGTTTACATATGAAGGAAAGGTGATCAGTCCAGGGTAATATTGAATAAATATTACAGTGAAAAAAATCACTTATATTTATTTAACCCGCCTTGGGAATCGAACCCGGGACCTCCAGAACGGTAGCCGAGAGTGCTGACCATTTCACTACGGAGACGGACAGATTAAAATAAAGATTGTAAAAATATTCGTTCATTCGTATACATAAAGTGAAATTAAATTAAGTTAAAATTTCAGCCATGCAATTAGCTAGATCCATCTGTATTAGGTACCATATAAATGTTGTGTTAATAACGGAAAAGGGAAGAAAGTCGATGAATTAACTTAGCTAACAAGCATTAAAGGGCGACTAAATTAATTTTATAAAGCAATAGTGAGGGTAGTAATTTACGAAGTAAGTTAGAGTATAATTAATTCTAGAAACGTCATCGGATTCTAACGACTGTTAGCCAAAATTACATTCGGCTTACGACTTTGAAAACACCATCAGAGCTTTATGTTAAATTCCTAATAAACATCCACCGATGCATACTTAACTGTGGTGACAAAAAGCGCATATCGTACACGTGTCAACCCTAAGACGTTACTATTTATGGTGGTTACTAACTGAGCCATTAAAATTTTCGTGAATTAAACAGTAAACTGCTCCGCATATTAAATTACGATTTCAATTTAATTCCGGTGCAAAGTTTGAAACTTCATCCCCATAATGCAGAAGTGAAAGTAAGAAACCCCCAATATTATTATCGGGATTAAATAGGGTGCTCAAGAGAGAAATGCTTCTTCTCCACATTTTCAAATATTATCGACATTAATTACCAAATTTAATACAAATTGGGAAGAAGCACTTAAATAAAATCTAATCAAAATTAAATAATCAGAATTCTATATAAATTGTATGTTTTTATTTTATTTTTATATAAAAGTTATTCAAGGCGTTAGAGGTAAAATCATATCATTCTAAATAAAATGACAAAATTTTGTCAATGTAATTCAAAAGATCTGACATAATTACAAGATAGAGCAATGTTTAGTATTACGTATATATTTGTTGCATTCAATAGATGGCGCTGCCATCGTGGTGAAATATATATGTTTTTACCTGTAATAGGTAAAAACACCTACAACAGATGTATATACACAAAAAAGTGCGTATTCAAATTCAACCTTATGTCGAAATTTCTTTTTTCTTTTGCTCAAAGATTTGAAACAAATGAACATTAACATTTTTCAATATAGATATTTAATGGATTTATAAAAAAAAAGTAAGTTATTCATTTCATAACACGGAAAATCACAAATTTAGTACACAAGTTTAGTACCTCAAATATTGAATGTCCACCATTCATTAATACGAAATTTTTTTTTTTCATTAAAATAAATCATATTCTTTGAAGCTTGATATTTGTTTAATTTGGTGATATGTATTTCACTTCTATTCTGAACCTCCCCTAGTAATACTCCCTTAGTTACTCACCCACCTTTACGACACACTGCCAAAATTTGTGTATTTTACCGATGTGTTCATAACGTTCTTAATTATGCAAAGTTATGAAATTGATGACATCGTTTAAACTTTATCTAACAATATTATCATAAGTCTGTTCAGATGAAGATATTTTACAAAATAACCATGATAATTATTTTAATTAAAATGTAACATTGTTTTAAAATCACTATAAACATTTAATTATAACATAATTATAATGTCAACCGGTTTCAGTCTTGATAAAAAAGCGGTCAGCTTCGAAACCGGTAGACATTATAATTAAGTTATAATAAAATATTTACAGTGATTTTAAAACAAAGTTATATTTTAATTATAAATTGGAAAATCTCAAAGTTAGAGCTTCAAATATAAATTTTATGATAATAATTGTATTACCGTAATACATGTGTATAAAAGAATATATTATTTTTGACATCTCATCAAAGATGAAGAAGAATATGGAAGTCTGGGCATTTACGGGGCTGACGACCGTCATAGGCTGGTTTAAGTGATCACTTTACACACGTGTAACATTCACCAATTCTACCCAGTATTGACAACCACACTACTCAAATTCTTGGAAGTTCTGTATATATGAACCAATTTAGAAACCATGTTCTTGAATCAATAGAACTTCACTAGAGACATCTATTGGTGAGATGTAAAGAAGCCGTCAAGAAGGTCGTCAGCCCCGTAAATGCCCAGACTTCCATATTCTTCTTCATCTTTGATGAGATGTCAAAAATAATATGAAAATAACTCCTGTAATTGGAGATAATCCAGATTTTGTGAACAAGTATTTGGACACACTCAAAATGTTGTTTAAAAGAAAGATATTTATGGTTAAAAAATTGAAAACTAAGAAATAACTTAATATAAAGGTACCACAAATTCTTAAAAACTTTTGTGACACGTGTTTCGATGCATTCTGTATCATTTTCATTTACGGTGTAATTAAAAATGGATAGCTTTTATCAAAAAGTGACTGCCGAATCAATAAATGTGACAATTGTTTTGTAACGAAAAACTTAAAAAGTCACAAAATCTATAATATCCCTTTTCCAAGGAATTTTAGAATTTTAAGATTTGTACTCATTTAGATTCTATAATATTTTGAGTGTGTACAAATCTTTGTTCCAAACCTATGTTTGTCCACTTAAGATCTATTTTTATTGATATCTTAAAACACAGCATAAAAAAAAACTTACTAACTAACCATCACGCCGCTTCCCCGCAGGGGTGGGCAGAGAGAATCGACACCACACCACTCTGTCTTTGCAAACATTCTTTGCCTTTTCTACATTCATGCATCTCCTCATACATACCCGACGATTATTACGACTCCTGACCCGGCCGCTTTCAAGTATTTGACATACCTGATTGTGCCAAGTTTTCCTCGGTCGTCCTCTGCTTCTTTTTCCAACTACATTCGCCTTATAAATTTGTTTAACCGTTCTTTCTATATATTAAATTTTGACATGCCAATATATTTAAATCTATTTATAAATTTTTTTGTGTGTCTAAATACTTGTTCACAAGTCAGGATTATCTCCAATTATATGAGTTATTTTTCATCTGGTGATTCAAGAACAGTGTCTCGAAATAATGGGTAGAATTGGTGAATTTTATGCGAGTGTAAAGTGATCACTTAAACCAACCTATGACGGTCGTCAGCCCAATAACTTAAAACACATCAACCAAAAACACAATTAAATTAAGCTAATTCAAAACTATAATCACTTCTCAGTTTCAAGAGTAAGTTTCTAAATATTAGTGTCGAAATGCCCAGACTTCTACATTCTTCTTCATCTTTTATGAGATGTCAAAAAATAATTTGATAAATCTATAAATAAAATTTTCTATATTGTCTTAAAACTAAAAGGTAATTTCAGTTTATTTGTTTTGTTTTTTTTATATATTTTTTTTGTTTATTGATTTGGCGTTTAATTTGTAGAACTCCATTTTAATTTATGTATTAATTTTGAATCAAACACAGATTTTTTGAGTCTACTAAGTTGTATTTTATTAACAAAAACACATAAAAAATTATTTTGTGACAATTGTTTCGCCTTGTTAGGGCATTATCAAACGAATGTGAAGATCAAATGGACTACGGTCCTTATGTAGCTATACAATTCTAAGTGACAGTTTTAACACGTGCAGCAATAATTTATGGGAGACAACAGTAGCTAATGGGGGATGTAGGTATGTACCCTTATATTTATTTTCTGGGAAAGGAAGAATTTATTGATATGGCCATATTTTAGAGAATTAATATTTTAAAGCTTAATACAATTGTTGGTAATATTATTTTTAAGAATTTATATATGTAGACGTAATTATTACTTTATCAATAACGCATCATGCAAGCGTTTACATAGAGAGAGATGATGTACAGTAATAGTTTATTTAAATATGTTTAGCAGTAGGTAGTGAAGACATAAGGTTGGTTTGTTCATTAGGTAGTGGGGGATGTAGGTATGTACCCTTATATTTATTTTCTGAGAAGGGAGAATTTATTGACATGGCAATTTTTATTTTTATTTTAAGAAAGAATTTATATAAGTATGTAGATATAATTAATTATGTATGTATATATAATTATTACTAGACATGGCAATTTTAATTTTAATTTTAAAAAAGAATTTATAAATGTAGATATAATTATTAGTTTATCAATAACGCATCATGCAAGCGTTTACATAGAGAGAGATGATGTATAATAATAGTCTATTTAAATATGTTTAGCAGTGGTGAAGATATAAGGTTGGTTTGTTCATTAATGATTTTAAAATTAGGATTGTTTATATACTTATTAATTTCTAATTGCTCTAATATATTCATTTTTCTACCTTTGCTTTCAATATGTAATGGAATTGGTTTATTTGAGACATGAATTTTATGGTTATTTTCATTAGAAGTGGTTAGCAAATTGAGAGTCTAGTTTTTTATTTTTATAAGATCTTACGTGCTCTGAATATCTGTTTATAATATATGTTTTGTACCGCGAATTGTAATCACCGCTTCAACAAAGAAATCAATATCCTTAGTTAGTTTTTTGTTGAGTCGATGTTGTGTAAGAACAAGAGAATGAAGTGGGGTAGTACAGGTATTGGGGAGGGTTTCAAACGTGTAAAAGTGCTTGCGAGTTCATGGCTTATCTCCTCCCGGCTGTCAAGTGTGGGTCAAGCCTTACAGGTCTAAGGTCTACAGGGAACTGAGCCACGATTGTTCAACGTCAAACGGACAGTTAACGTACGGAAAACATATCATATTACCGGTCGTTTAAGTTTAACTATTGTGGGTATCATCGGTATTTTTAGATGATAAAAAATTGTAGAATGGGTAAACGTCATTGTAATTACGTTTTTATTATTTAAGTACGTTCAAATAAAATTAACGTTAAAATAACGCTGATAATATTCAAGTTTTGCATTTTATTTGACATCTCAACATAAATGAAGAAGAATATAGAAGTCTGACAAAATAAGACTGGTGTCGGTGAGGAAGAAACCCGGTCACCCGATCAGTTGTTATTATATTAAAAAAAAAATGTTCTACCTAGAATATCGGTACAAAAGTTTTTAAATTAACCAAAATATTATTTATATTATTTTAACTTCATTTACGGACAAAAAGAACATTGGTTCAGAAGCAATATCTTCCAACCGTTCAAAAACAGACTAATGATCTTGGTCAAAACGTTTGATACCTTATAAAGCTGTTTGTAATTAGAGGGTAAAAAGTGCTTTTACTATTTATGAATAATATTTAACTAACCAACTAACTAACCATCACGCCGCTCCCCCGCAGGGGTAGGCAGAGAGAATAGAACGCCACACCACTCTGTCTTTGCAAACATTTTTCGCCTCTTCCACGTTCATGCATCTCCTCATACATACCCGCCTATTGTAACGACTCCTAACCTTACCACTTTCAAGTATTTGGCATACCTGGTCGTGCCATGTTTTTCTCAGTCTTCCTCTGCTTTTTTACTGCCATTACACAATGTGAACGAACATATTTGCAATATTATAGAAGAAGTATTACACAATGTGAACGATGAATGATAACGAGAGAAGTTTATTACCATACCACAAAGTTATCAATGCTTTTAACATACAAAAAATATTTGTATTTATCGTATTAATAATGTGAAACATATTACATACTAAACATATATTTTAAACATATTTTTCCATCCATCAATACTGTATTCAAAATTTATTGTCAAAACGTGCTTTTATGGAATTTCTGGAATTTAAAGATTTGTTTTGACAAGGGATTTGTCATTGATTTGTAAGCTTAAATTTGGTCTATGCTTTTACAGTCATTAATAATATCTCGTGAGACTTATCTTTCCCACGATAATAAACTGAATAACGAAAAAGATTGAGTACATGTGTTTAAATCATAAAATAATCATCTTTTATACATGTTTTATTATTTTTTAGTATTATAAGTTTTCAGAAATAAATAGCTGTTGACGTAATTAAAAGTTTGAATTTTCGATGAATGAAAAAAACTGATAATTAATTTAAACTTTTGTACATCATATTTCGTTTCTATTACGATATATTTGAAGCATTAATTATAAAGACAATTTTTTATTAAATTTTATACATTTGCCAAAAGCACTGTTGATTATTTTGAATAATTATATCACAAGTAATGTAAAAAACAACTTATGAAGTTATAATGATATAAAGCGATATTAAATTAGATTTATTTAGTATGAAATGAAACAGAAATCATAAATTTTGTTGTTTAAATAGTAAAGTTTATGACGATAAAATTTGTTTTGGAATAAAATTCGGCATCCTTTTTTAAATAATGTTACAACCATTTTAACTATGGAAAGGATGTATCTATCCAAATCAACAGGTCTTACGACCTGTCATTGGCTGGATTTATGGCTCTTACACGTGTAACATTACCATTTTACCTATGATCAACTGCCACATTACTAAAATTTCGGAACTTGTATATATCCTCAAATTGACACATTCATTAATATGTGAGTTCTCTTTTATGTATTAATTTTAAATCAAACACAGATTTTTTGAGTCTACTAAGTTGTATTTTATTAACAAAATATATATTGTGACAATTGTTTCGCCTTGTTAGGGCATTAACAAGGCGAAACAATTGTCACAATATAATTTTTTATGTGTTTTTGTTAGTAAAATACACTTAGTAGACTCAAAAAATCTGTGTTTGATTTAAAATTAATACATAAATTAAAATAGAGTTCTACAAATTAAACGCCAAATCAATAAATGTGAGTTCTCGTTTGTGATCTGTGAGTTTACTGAACTCAACTTTAGATGGTGCTAATAAACCACATGTGAAAAAACGTGTCAATTTAAGTATGTAAATAAATTTTGAGCAGTGTTGTTGTCAATCATGGGTAGAACGGTGAATGTTACACGTGTATAAAGTGATCACTTAAAACCAGCCTATGAAGCGTTGCAAATACCCAGACTCCATATTCTTCATTTTTGTTGAAATATCTATTATACAAGTTTTTGTTGCATAGTACTAGAATAAAAGTATTACAATTAAATTTTGTGTGGGAGTGGTTTTTAAATATAGTAAATAGTTTATGTATAAAAGGTAAGGCGCATTCAAAGGTAATATTAACAATAAAATATGTATCCAAATTATCAAAATATGTTTTATTTATTAAAGTAAATTGTATCACTCACAAACATAAACAATTAATATTAATAAGCGTAAGTCCGTCTCCCCAAGCACAAGAGCTTAGTCTCTTTATTGGAGAGAACAGCGTAACTAATTTTAAGATATTAATGTAGAAATTTCTAGAAAATTAATTTAAGAGTAAAAAACTTTTGTATCTTTATTAAATAAATACATTTAAAATTAAAATTGAAATTTAGCACCGATTCCTATTGAGGAATTAAAGTCAAAAGAGTGATTTGTTTTTTAATATCTTTTCTTGTTCGAATGCAACTTTTATTCCCTAAATGGTGCGTACCTTGACCATTTCGAATGTGTTTCTGTTCTCCACAAAAAACACTCGTGTAAGTTCGGAAGCGTTCGGCTGGAACCGTCAAGATTTTTTTCATTTTCCCGCCATCGCTCGCGGGCGTATAAAAACGCGCGAGAAACCATCAGATTTTTTATGCATGTCTGTACGCTCGCGTTTGTCTGCCAACCGATGGTTAAGCGGGGAGTTTGGCTTGAGTTTTCCCGTCGGTTTTAGTTAACTGGATTGTGAATTTTAGTGGACGGTTGAATGTCGAGGCGCGTCAGGAGTACCAACCAAAGTGTGAAGACAAAAGATGATGTAAGTGCTCATGCCAGACTTTACTCGACACTGCGAGTTTCCGTATATTTCAAAACAATGCCTACGTGTGGATGAAAAAGTGTTGTACGAAAAAATGCATTAAGACTTTGAGATTTGTTGTAATGACAATAAAAAGAAATATATACTAAATTAAAATGAAAAGAAAAATTATATTGCTTATGTGGGCAAAATGATTTAATCTAATGACACTGGCCAACAATGATTGTGTAACTGAAATTTTGATGACTGATATGGACTAAATTAATCGTTTTATTCAAAGTCAATGTGGTGACAAGCTTATATCACGTCAAGTTTTGATGTTACAGTCATATTATTGTTTGTATGGACCCCATACGTTGAAACTGTAAAAGTGTGTGGTATCTAGATATGTTATAGTCGAAGGTCTAAGGGTTAAAAAAAAGTATTGATTATTACGGAGAAACAGTGGAAATATATTAACTTATTAATATTTAATACGATAGCATTATATGTTTATATATATTTATACATACATAAACTTAAGTCAATATCAGAATTAAAAATATCCATAACTAAAAAATTTAACGTGCTACATTTTTTTGCTTTCGTTTTTTAATTCAGCCATGCAAAGGTCGTTTTTGATCAGGTATTTTCAAACCAGTTACAAAATAATAGTTGTAAATTGTTGGCCAGTGTAATTAATGACGCGTTCTAATATTTGAAAGTGCTCATAAGTCGTAATAATTGGCGGGTATGAAATGCATTTTTATGTGTAATTCTAATGTATATAAGTGAAGCATGAAGTTAACAAAGGAAAGATGAATGTAGACTGAGTGCAGTCAAAATACGATATCTTAGAGGAATTTGCCGAAAAACGATGTATGATAGATGTTCGAATGGTGAAATCAAGAATCAATGCAGATCGATTAAATTAAGAAATGTGTGTTGGGTGAGGATAGAAAACAGTACAACAAATTTATGAAGCATATGCAGTTGGTAATAGAAGCAGAAGAAGACCATAGAAAACTTGGCACTATCAATTATTTTAAATGCTTGAAAGTGGTCATATCAGGAGTCAGAATATGCCGGCGAGTATATGTTCGAGGTAGTGTATGAATGTGAAATAGGCAATGATTGTTCAAAAAGACATATTGGTGCGGCGTTCTATTCTCTCGGTCTATCCCTACTGGGAAGCGATGTGATGGTTAGTTAGTTTTTAGTTTGTTAGTTTAGGATATATTTATAATTGACTCAATCCTTAACCGTTCTGGAGGGGGGTCAAATTAATATAAGTGATTTTTTCACTCTAATATTTATTCAATATTATCCTGAACTTGTACCTGAAGCGAAGGGCTAATCAACTTTCGTGTGTAAACAATTAAGATAACATTACGTTTATACGATGCAGTGCCTTATGCATCATTGGGATGCGGATAAATGTTTGAATTGAATTGAATTGAATGTATGAGGTGATACATGAATATGGAAGAGGCAAAGATTGTTTGCAAAGATAGATTGTTGAGGTGGTCTTTTTTCTTTGCCTACCACTGCGGTTAAGCGGAGTAGTGGTTAGATTTTTTTTTGGTTTCTTAGGTTTGTAGCTTGACTTAATCTTCAATCATTCAATCTACGATTCCGCATTTCTGTAATTGCGCGCTGATATGAACTTGCAGATATTTATTTTAGAAAAAAAGGAGTCGCAGTTTTTCTCCTTCTCTCCATATGTGGTCACATCAAGATTAGGACCTCGCAAACAGGATCGGCTCTCTGCCGTCGAGGGCAAGAAGCGCGAGTAGGCGGTTCTATAAGGAGTTAAATAAAAAGGGGTATTGAAATAATGTATGCTGCGGCGCAGCGCTTTGTCGCCTTTATTTGGCACACTGCTCATTGTTTGCTCTGCTAGTGGGCACTCACCTCTAAGCTGGAAACTCCGTATTTACAAACCCTCTGCACTATGAAATTATCCACCTTCCTAACACAATAAATTTAATTTTCGTATCAGTAATTTTTATTCTATTTTTTATTTATTTTATAAAGTTACATTTTTAAGTACAATACAATACATTTTCTAAACATTTATACATATCGCTCACTCCTTTCAAGAACGTCATAAATCAAAAAACTTGATAATATATTATTAGATTAAAACCAATATTTTTAGCTTTTCCTCTTTTTTTTTATTTGACCAGCGACCGGGTTTCGTCATTACCGACATCATCAGACTGGTCGGTAACGACGAAACCCGGTCGCTGGTCAAATAAAAAAAAAAAGTGGAAAAGTTAAAAATATTGGTTTTAATCTAATAATATATTAAAAATGCAATTCCATCACGAAGTGTCAGTGGATAATATAAATCTATTAAAAAACTTGATTTTTCAGGAGAACGTTTTTAAAGTTTCAAAATATAATACAATGTATTAAAAATAAATATCAAGCCACTTATTGAACTTTTTACTGTGCAACACATCTTTTTAGGTAAAACCTGAAGGTTTTTTCTCCATTTGAAAAATATTTTATATATTTAAAAAAATAATGAAACAATACCTTTTCTTCAAAATGCAAAAACAACACTTTCTGCCCTGTGGCGGGTAAATATTAAGTTAAAAATATGCCTCTTTTGCTGGGATATAGTACATTTTCTGGGCATTCCGAAAATACGCACTACTGAAAATTGACGATTTTTGATTTATGACGTTCTTGAAAGGAGTGAGCGATATGTCAAACTTTTAGTTTTAGATTCGCTGTGCCTCTCCAAAAAAGAGACTGACCTCTTGTGCTTGGAGATGGACTTACACTCATTTATAATGATGTTTTTTTATGTTTTATATAATTGATGGTATAATAGTATTTTTTTTATTTTTTTTCATGATTTATATGTAATTATAATTGGCATCCATTTTTTTCTTAAGAATTTTTATATCTTCTATTTTTTTATTTCTTTAGGGAGTTTATTGAAATATTTTATTCCCAAATATTTGAAATTTCGTTGAAATCGCTTAGTAATATAATCTTATATTTTCTTCAAAGCATAGGTACCTACGCATACAAACTAGCACGAGCAACTCTGGCAATTACTATAATTTATCTCTTCCTTATTCAGTAGTAATGTCCCGTACATAAGTCAATACCTTCTAATATTTTCATTAATTCCTTCGGCAGTCACTTTGCGGTAAAATATATCCATTTTTAATTGGGATTTTACATGGTTAATGCACATTTTCTTATCATTTTAGTGATTGAAAACTGGAATTTTGAATTGAAAACTGAAATTAAAATTGGTATTTAAATTGGTTAATTTATTTTTTGATGTACCTTACTGTAAACTTCTCATTATTTAAACATTCACAATAGTTACAAAGCTACCATATGTTTACTTGATACATACTCGTCTACCAAGGAAGAGGAGAATAATATGATCAAATTAATTTACACACTTGTATTTCCCTTTTTTAGGAAGTGAACTAGATCCCGTTAGACCCGGAGCTGCTTTTATAGGCCATGTAATTTTTCAAAACAATTCTTAATGTGGTTTATAACGAATGACACGCAGATATGTATCGTTGGTAGAATTTTTCTTTTTCCATTAATAAGTTGAGAACTTTATATTAGATACTAGACAAATTTTATGAAGGTTTGTAATTTAACGGTCTCAATATAAATGGGTACATCGCCCTTTGAATCTCGATGGAGATAAACTATTTCGTAAACAAATAATTATCAGTTATTATTTTGACATTTACTTTGAGTTTTGATGATAGCAAATAAGTAGTATAATTTGGTAGATTTACAAATATATATTTTTCTTATCTTTTAAAGTTCCCAATGGTGCTTCGAGGAATGCGTCAAATAAAAGTAGTGTTATTTTAATCGTTAAAAACATTAAGGAAAGGTCATTGATTAAAAGTAATAGTAAAAATCACAATATTTATTTTGAGACCCCACTGAATCGAATCTAAGTTTAGACTTTAATTCGATTGCACGAGGGGAGTAAAGGTTTTCTCTACTGTGGTCTTATGTGTCTTAAGTTAAATCAGATTACCAGCTACCGTGTTGGAGGTCCCAGGCTCGATTCCCAGCGGGAGGTGAAAATAAATATTAGTGATTTTAAATTCTTATATTTATTTGAAATTACCCTGGACTGGTCTCTGAAACGCAGCACCTTGCCTTCATGTAAGTAACGATCAAGAAAACACTGCGTCAATATGATGAAGTACCTTATGAACCATTGGGTGCGGATAAGGGTAAAAAGAAGACTTTAAAAAAGAAAAAGCTACGTTGGTTAGGACCGTACGTTTTCTTACATTTTTTTGGTAATTACCTACGACAAAATTATAATTGGGGAAAATGTAGTTTATAAAATTAATTAAATTTGTTTTCACCACCTTGTTTACTAATACAATTTAAACTACCGGTTTCGACAAAAACCCTGTCATCATCAGGGTTTATTATAATTCAAAAATATTAAAATCATCAAAATACTCTCACCAAAAACTTCCACACACTCCGTAAAAATCCTAAATGTTTAGGGAGTGTTTGGAAATTTATGGTGAGAGTATTTTAATGTTTTTGAATTAAAATAAACCCTGATGATGACAAGATTTTTGTCGAAACCGGTAGGTTAAATTGTATTTGTAAAAAAGTGGTGAAATCAAATTTAATTAATTTTTTAAAGTTTATAAAATGTGCTACAAAGTATCTGCGGAAAACATTCAAGAAAATGTAGCTAAAAAAAATATTTATTTCTTGTAAGAATTCTTAATATTCTCTCTTCCACCTGTTTCGGAGCCCACTCAGTCCATTAATGGCATTTTTATACAACATTACGATGAATATGCCGTTTAGCGACACTATTGCCTGTATTCAAAGTGTAAATGCAAAGGATATTTCCACATTGTAATGTCAGTCAGGAGCATTCTTGGCCAGTTTTGCATATGTTGGAGGCAAGCATTGTATGCAGAAGGCTTAAATAAATACAGAGCTCATAGGAATAATACACTCGAGACTTTGCAACGAAAAAAATAATTTGAGAATGTAGTCAATGCTTTACATCACACCATTTTTTTCGCCGTAAGCATATCTATCAAAAGATCCACTCTTACCAAATCACCTTTTAATAATGAAGATTGTCCGCCTCCGTAGTATAATGGTCAGCAAGCTCGACTACCGTTCTGGAGGTCCCGGGTTCGATTCCCAGGGGGGGTCAAAAAAATATAAGTATTTATTCAATATTACCCTGGACTGGTGCCTGAAACGGGGGGCTGATCACCTTTCCTTCGTGTGTTAAAGACCAAGATAACACTGTGTTTGATTAATACAGTGGCCTATGCACCATTGGGGTGCTGATAAGGGTTTGAATCGAAGCATATCTATCATATATTACCTACCCACTTTTTTATTGAATAAATTGAAATTGAAATTGAAATACCCATGACCACTTTGTAACTAAAATATTAAATAATTCTATTATTTAAAACTTCAACAGAAAATATATTTTCTATTTTCAGATATTCAGAGATAATTCACTCCATAAATATTATGCATATATTTATTAATGT
>NW_028280919.1:2812500-2922838 GCF_059751285.1 Brachycentrus maculatus
GTGGTGTGGCGTTATACTTTCTTTGCCTACCCTTGCTAGAAAGCGGCGTGATGGTTAGTTAGTTATATAAAATTAAAAAAATGTCATGTTTTCATGCGGGTCTCAAGTACCTATGTATATGAATTTAATCCAAGATTCGGGGCTTGTACGTAAAATATTCTTCTCCGCCAAGATATGACGGATGTAGGCGCATGTGCACTGCACGTAATTTTACCGGTTTTTTTTAATGAAAGCGACTATGACAGTTTAGCGTCATCAAATTTACGCGTACCGATCAAGCGCACCGATCCGAAGAAAGACGGCCCAAAGCTCAAACCAATCTAAGCCAATCATTCGTTTTGTCATGCTAACTGGACTGCCAGACAGTAAAATTCCATGTCGTGCACAAGAGCCCTATACCAGCCGATGAGTTTAAAACAAATTTTCATAAAGATTTTTGTTACTTTTACACGAATTAACATTAATTAGCAATAGTTTGTGTTTCGTACGGAGTATACGTATATGCGAAGTGAGCTTGCGTCGTGTTGGCTCGTGTTGGACGGAAGACAATGTTCCCCTAGCGCTAATGTCCGCGGCGGTTGCTGTGACAATTAGATTAGCAAGCCATTGTTCGCTTTGGCCGGGCGCTGCGCACTTCCTTCCTACCCACTCTGTGCAGGACCTGCTTTGGCCAGCTTCGCAAGAACAGTAATGCAACACTTGCGAAATAATATAAAAACCAATTTGCCAACCACTTAAATGAAAATAACCATAAAATTCATGTCTCAAATAAACCAATTCCATTACACATTGAAAGCAAAGGTCGAAAAATGAATATATTAGAGCAATTAGAAATTAATAAGTATATAAACAATCCTAATTTTAAAATTATTAATAAACAAACCAACCTTATATCTTCACCACTGCTAAACATATTTAAATAGACTATTATTGTTCGTCATCTCTCTCTATGTAAACGCTTACATGATGCGTTATTGATAAACTAATAATTATAAATACGTTTATAAATTCTTAAAAATAATATTACCAACGATTGTATTTAGCTTTAAAACCTGAATTCTCTAAAAAAATTGCCATGTCAATAAATTATTCCTTTCCCAGAAAATAAATATAAGGGTACGTACCTACATCCCCCATTAGCTACTGTTGTCTCCCATAAATTATTGCTGCACGTGTTAAAAATGTCACTTAGAATTGTATAGCTATATAAGGACCGTAGTTCATTTGATCTTCACATTCGTTTGATAATGCCCTAACAAGGCGAACAATTGTCACAGTATAATTTTTTATGTGTTTTTGTTAATAAAATACAACTTAGTAGACTCAAAAAATCTGTGTTTGATTCAAAATTAATACATGAATTAAAATAGAGTTCCACAAACTAAACGCAAAATCAATAAATAATAAAAAAAAACATAAATGTATTTCACAACATTTTGAGAGTGACCGAATACTTGTTCACAAATCTAGTCGTAAGTCCTGTAAATACCCGAACTTCCATATTCTTCTTCATCTATGTTGATGAAAACATTTGTAGTTTTCGAAACTAGTCTTGTGAAATAAAACTCATGTAGTGGTCTTATACAAGTGTTTAATTTTTAACATTTCATTTCACAGCGTTAATGCCAAATCAATAAATACTAAAAAAAAACATGCATTTTACAATATTTTGAGTGTAACCAAATACTTGTTCATAAATATAGTCGTAAGCCATGTAAATACTTAAACTTACATATTCTTCTTCATCTACGTTGAGATGTTAAAAATATAAACATACATTTGTTCGGCGTATAACCAAAGCAAATTAAAACATACCAACTAACTAACTAACCATCCGCCTTTTCACTGCAGGGGTAGGCCGAGACAATAGAACACTACGCCAATCTGTCTTTGGAAACAATCTTCGCCTCTTCCACATTCGTGCATCTCCTCATACATATCCACCAATTATTCAGCCTACTAACGTGAACACTTTCAAGCATTTTCAATATTTCAACATGCCAAATTTTCTTCGGTCTTCCTCTGCTTCTATTACCAACCGCATATTTGCCTCATAAATTTGTTTTACTATTATTTTTTAACTTATTCAATTCATATGTCCAAACCATCACGCATTTTTATTAAATTTATCCATAATGCATATCTCTGCCTTGCATTATTTCCTTTCAAAGCAAACTAAGATATCAACATATCGACAAACTTATCCAAACAATAGGTACTTTATTCAACCATCATCACACAACTTTCAGTAGGTATATACAGGGAGAAAAAAAGTCACACTACTCTGTTTTTGCAAACAATCGCTTTTTACGAATTTACGCATCTCATACCAATAATGAGCAGAATGGTGAACGTTTCACAAGTGTGCAAAGCGGTCACTTAAGCCAGCCAAATGCCAAGTCGTAAGCCTAGGGATGCTCAGACTGCCATATTTTTTTCATCTAAAAAAACAATAGAATTTACATCACATGTTGAAACACCTATGATTATATAATTATTTTAATTGTAAGCTTTTTATTCGTGTAGTGTTTTTACAAAAACAAAAAGATAATTTCTAAATAAATTCATATTATTTTTAGACATTTCATCAAAGATGAAGAAGAATATGGAAGTCTGGGCATTTAAGGGGCTGACGACCGTCATAGGCTGGTTTAAGTTTTATAGTTTGGTCGTCAGCCCCGTTAATGCCCAGACTTCTTCTTCTTCATCTTTGATGAGATGTCAAAAACCAATATGAAAATTAACTCCTATAATTGGAGATAATCCAGATTTGTAAGCAAGTATCTGGACACACTCAAAATTTTGTATCTATATAAATTGTTTTATAAAGAACTTATCGTCAAAAAGAGACATTTTTGTACAGTGTGCTTCGCTGCGGATATTCAATATAAAGCTCACGTCTAGGGAAATTAATGTGTTCCATTGTTCTGTAAATATCCGCAGTGAGAATGATAGATAGGTACCTAAAACGCTTTGGAAATGGTTCACTTATACCTTTAGTGCAGACGGCGATGTTCATATAGTGCACCTTCCAGATGCCGCGCTGAAAGAAATGCATTATTGGACGATTTGGGATTCACATCGGGACGCGCATAAATAAATCGAGAAGATTGCAGAATCTTTCAGGCGATTTTAGCCGATTCGAAGCTCCATCGGAGGAATTCAGCCGCCTTCATAATCCCACCCTGGGCTGCACAGTAGACATATGAATCTCCGGAACGGCCCTGAATTACCTATACAATGACAGGGTTGCCACTACGGCAAACTTACATTTATCCACCTTCGTAGTGTAGCGGTTAGCACATTTGACTACCATTCTGGAGGTGCGTATTGGAGCAAAATAAATGTGTGTTTTTCATTGTAATATGTATTTGATATTATTTTGGACTGGTACATGAAACGCTGGACTGATAACTTTATTATATACAATGACAGATAAAATAAAATTGCATTAAATTAATGCAGAGCCTAATGCACCATTGGATTCGAATATGGGTCAGGAGTAGTAAACCTACAATAATCATTTTAAAATTAAGGATTCTGTTGTCTTATTTGTTACTTGAACACTTCTTAATATCAATTATTCACCGTTATGTAAGGCTTTTATGTAATTTAAATCTCTAATGATAAGTGAAATTTCCACTCGTTTCTTTTCAATGGACAATAAATTAGAATAAAATATGTTAAACACAAAGCGGTTATTCTAACATTTTTATATGAAAACGATGATAAAAAAAACCATTATAGTTTGTATTGTAAGCAAGGTGTTTAATGATCATCTCATGTAACACGACAGAAGATATTGGATATATAATTCATGTTTTATTAATATCGTGCAGTTTTCCTCACATTCATTAGCTTATTCAGGTATTTTATTCATGAATTACAATTTACCTTGAACATTCTGTGAACCATTTCTATATTGTTACCCTACTTTGTAGCGAATCGTAACTTTATTTTGTTCTACTTAACATTTTTTTTATTTTCTACAGGTAGGTTTAAGAATGATTTAAAGTCATAGTGATAAAGACTTTTGCCTTTTGTATTTTAAATGAAATTCTTCTTTTTTTAACCCGTATCAGCATCCAATTGTGCATCGTTTAAAAACAGTGTTATCTTGATAGTTAAATACACGAAGGAAAGATCATCAGCCTGGCGATTCAGATATTGCTCAGGATAATATAAAATAAGTATAAGAAAAAAAAACACTGGTATTTATTTTTATGACCATTCTAGACACCTAGAAACTCCAGTATGGTAGTCAAACTTACTGACCATAGCAAAAAAAAAATTAAAGGATATTGTTTTAAATCAAACGCTACTTATACTACTAAAAAATTAAGGTTTTAATCTACTTATAGATATTAAGATAAAATTTGCACGTGTACTTGCTTAATTTAGACTTTTTATTAAAGTGAAATGATGCAATCTTGTGACAACCCTGTTTTCGAACATCCCTTATACCACAGGCCCGGCGCACCCAGTTTGAGTAAAATCCCCCACCCTCCCCCGCCCCTTCCTCCTAAGTCATAAACTAGAACGAGTAGACTCTTCAGTATCATCTTACAAACCAATTACTTTTATCGCGGAAGATAAAATTATTGAAAGGAGAAGACACGGTAGAGCTATCACGGAGGCGTGATATTGCAGTACTATTTACTCATCCTCACAGCCTCCTTTATCCGGCTCGAGGCATCTATATCGCTCCAACCACAGATTACTCTAATTTAAAACTCTCTCGGTAATGCATATACTACATATTATTTTTTTGACATCTCATCAAATATGAAAAGTGAAATAAGGAAGGAATGCAAATCTGAGGTAACCATTATCGATAAAATTAAGAAAGGTGTGTTAAGATGGTTTGGACATGTAGAACGAATGAATGAGTAAAGAACGGTAAAACAAATTTTTAAGGCGAATGTTATTGGAAAAAAGAGCAGAAGAAGACCGAGAAAAACTTGGCTCTAACAGATATGCCAAATACTTGAAAGCGGTCAGGTTAGGAGTCGAAACAATCGGCGGGTATGTATGAGGAGATGCATGAACGTGGAAGAGGCGGAGAATGTTTGCAAGGACAGAGTGGTGTAACGTTCTATTCTCTCTGCCTACCCCTGCGGGAGAAACGGCGTGATGGTAGTAGTAGTTGTATTTTTTTATTAATATTAGGAGCTTGTACTCTTTACCTCGTGGTTTGGAATAAATATAAATGATAATATATTATTAGATTAAAACCAATATTTTTAGCTTTTCCACTTTTTTTATTTGACCAGCGACCGGGTTTCGTCGTTACCGACATCATCAGACTGGTGACCAGTCTGATGATGTCGGTAACGACGAAACCCGGTCGCTGGTCAAATAAAAAAAGTGGAAAAGCTAAAAATATTGGTTTTAATCTAATAATATATTAAAAATGCAATTCCATCACGAAGTGTCAGTGGATAATATAAATCTAATATAAATGATAATAAATAAAAAAATAATTCAATATTCCTTCAATCTGTATTATATTTCTGTTACTAATACTTCCGTCCGCCTCCGTGGTGTAATGGTCAGCACGCTCGGCTACCGTTCTAGAGGTCCCGGGTTCGATTCCCAAGGGGGGTAAAAATAAATATAAGTAATTTTTTCACTGTCATATTTATTCAATATTACCATGGACTGGTACCTGAAGCGGAGGGCTGATCACCTTTCCTTCATGTGTAAAAAAAACGATCATGATAACACTGCGTTTATAAGACACAGTGCCCTATGCACCATTGGGGTGCGGATAAGGGTTTTATTATTATTATTAGTGTTACCATTTACCCGTATCTACGTATAAGTAAATTTACAACATTAAGTGAAGAACTATTCCGTTTTATTTTGATAGACCTAAATTTAGGTCTTCAAATCAAACATCTTTTGATAGTCTTTTGTATAGGCAGTGAAATGCAATAAAGAAGAGGGTTCTCATTTCGTTCACCGGGAATAGAAATGATCTTTGTTTGTTCCTCAGTGCTATCAAGAGCCTTCTCTAAAGGCAATATATTTCAGGGATCGACCTTAATTTCGTTCCAATAATGCTCGCATTCCAACGGTATATCGACATTCCTAGCAAAAGTGCAATATTATCACTGTTTTATTCTTTACATGGCCCAACTTACAAGCGATTTAAATAGTTTTAGTATACCTGATAGTTGTAGATAAGCTGAGAATTAAAAATACACATTAAAAAATAAACCAAGAATACTTCAAAAACGCTTTTATGAATAAAAAAGCCAATAAAGGAGTTAATTGATTAAACAGTTTAAAGTATTTGAATTACTTGGTCATGTCAAGTTTTCTTCGATATTCCTCTGCTCCTATTTCCAACTTCATTTGCTCCATAAATTGGTTTTACTACTCTCTCTTAACAATTAGTTCTCATTTTATCAATAAATGAAATTCGATTTACAGAAAAGAAGAGTTTTTTTAAGAACATACGTTTATGTAATATGTTAACAAAAAATTACCTGTAATAAATCACAAAAATATAAACGTTATGTAGACTCTTCTATTTTGTTATTTGCTTTTAATAACACCCCAATGGTGCATAGGGCACTGTGTCATATAAACGCAGTGTTATCCTGATCGTTACTTACATGAAAGAAAGGTGATCAGCCCTCCGCTTCAGGTACCTTTCCATAGTTATATTGAATAAATAAAACAGTGAAAAAACACTTATATTTATTTTACCCCCCTTAGGAATCGAACCCGGGACCTCCAGAACGGTAGCCGAGCGTGCTGACTTATATGTAATAAAAAAAAAATTATATATATATATATATATATATATATATATATATATATATATATATATATATATATATATATATAAATTTTAGGTATAAAATCTCAGAAAATAAGGTCTTACCGCTAATTGAATTCGACACTTCAGATAGGATAAATCCTTAAGTTCAATCAACAAAGACACATACTTCCTAAAGTAAACTTAAGAGACAGCAGTGCCTTTAACGTACCTACTGGTGCAAGTCCTGAGTCTACGAGTTCCTACCCCAGGTAGAGAAGCCTCAGCTTACGCGCGGATTCTAATAAAGCCTTAAAAGCTCCTTATTTAACTTATCTCAGTTTTGCGGTGCACTTGGCAATATCCGGCATGGCATTAATGGAATAGTGATTTAAACTAAAAACTCACCCCTTAACATTGGCATAATATACGTTTACAATCTAAATATATATTTTTACTCTTACCTAAAAATGAAATTCTTAAAAAGCATATTACTTTCGGATATACCATAAATTCGAAATATAAATTCAATAATGGGAATAATGACAGGCGTACAAAATGAGACTTAATTCAGCCAGTGTCAAATCATAAACCCTAGAAGACTCAATCTATTTCATATTCCCTTAGTAAATAAAGATTAATTCTTAGTATCTATTGAGATACCTATAATATAAAATAAAAATTACTAACAGAAAGTTTGTTTAAATATTTGTATACATAAATACGTCATTAAATCTTACGAGGGGTTTTTAAGTATTTTTACGTGGTATTTTAATAATACGAATGAATTTCGAGATGGAATATAATAATTTAGACTTTTTACGGGTCTTGAAACCTCTCAATAGCTGGTTTAAGTGATCACCAAGTACATCATGCAATGTTATAAATTGTATTGATGATTTTCTGTTTTTAGAGCGTTAAAATAAACAAGTCTGCCTCCTCCTCCGCCTCCGTAGTGTAATAGTCAGCACGCTGGGGTACAGTACTGGCGGTCCTTGGTTCGATTCCCAGGAGGAGGGTTAAATAAATAAATGTGAATTTTTCACTCTTTTTATTCAATATTACCTTGGACTGGTATCGGAAGCGGAGGGCTGATCACCTTTCCTTCGATTAAGATAACACTGCGTTTATATGATGCAGTGCCCTATGCACCATTGGGGTGCGGATAGGGGTTTGAATGAATGAATAAAATAAACAAAAATGTGATATTTTTAAATTAATGACAGGCTTTTGAACTTTTCAAACAAGTATAAAAAAATTCTCAACTGTATTTATAAATTGTGCATGTATTCTATACATATACTTTAAATATACTTAATAATATATATAAAGAGGGATTTGTTCCTTATATGATTTAAGAACATATAATTTATTCATAATCAAAAGCTTTTTGAGGTTTTAAGTAAAACTGTGGGTATTGAATTTCAGTAATTTTAATGCTGAATTCCCAACCATTCCAAATCTCACTGAAATTTTAGGCGAAACCTTGCTGAAATAAGCATTTTTTTATAAATAAAAATGTACGAAAGTTTGTTACATGAAAATGTTTTCAAAGAAAAACCTATAAAATGTTTTTACACGTTATATCTAGGCTTTTAAAATTATATGTTGCTGAATGGTTGATATACTTGCCAGAATGAAAAGCGCTGAATTGACTGAAATAAATTGAATTTCTGATCTCATTTTCGTATTCATTCAATTAAAAGAGGAATACAGAATATTTTAGACTAAAGTCCAAATATAAAAAAAATAAACGTAATTGGATATGTGAATCACTACTTCAAATGTTACTTCAATTTTTTTTTTAAATATTTGATGTAAAATGTACCTTTGCATTTTTTTTTTCTATGTTACGTAATAAATTGACAGAAAAGATAATTCTAGCAGCGATAAAGCTGGATTTTAATGCAGTGCATATGGAAGTAAAAATATGATCATATTCTACTATTGGAGGGCTTCGTATTCACTTAGTACGTTTATATGAATTTTTTATCACTTAGCCTGTTTTTATAATTATTTGAACTTGAAAAAATAATAAGAAAGTTTAATTAGTTTTTTTAATGCCTTGAAATATGTGTGACTTTTTCAAAATAAACGTTTAATGATTGTTTCTTATAAAATTAATAAAAAGGACCAATAAAAAAAAAGTTTAAAAAAATGATGAAAGTCTCTTTGTGACTCACAAAGAGACTTTTGTGACTAAAAAATAAATGTTAAATTCAGATTATTAAGATGTGATATATACATTCAAATCAAGATTAAAATCTTACATTTGAATAAAAATTAAGTTTTATAAAGTAAATAGCATGGAATGAAGTATGATTATTAATTTTTTACCGATATTTAATAAAACGCCAACTACATTTTTAGTTTTTTCCACATTTATTTTATTTGACCAGTGACATATTTTCGTCATTACCGACATTATATAACTAGTTAGACATCTGACAAGTCATGGTTTCAGTTTGATGAAGTCGGTAATGACGAAACAGGGTCACTGGTAAAATAAATAAAAGTTGCAAAACTGTACTGTTTTCGTTTTAATATCGTAAAACACCCTCGAGTCGATATGTCGCTAAAAATGACGATATGTAAAAAACCAACTATCATTTTATATTATTTCGAGAAATAATATATCAAGATGATCCACAAAGTTAATGCTTTCAATATTCAAAACAAACTATTATTTTATTCATTGATCATTTTTTAAGCTATTTTAAATATTTTTGCTTTAGGCAACGCCTCTTGAATTTTTTTCTTTAACTAACTTCATACTCATATTCAATTTATGTTAAATATCTCTTAAGCTTCCATTGCCCTTACTGTCCTTATTTGTAACCCGGAAGAAAATGAATCATTAATAATTACGACGTTAATTGAAAATATATTTTTTATTTAAGAAGAAGCTTATTTGGGTATAGATTAAGACCATAATGGAATTCATTTAATCATTATTAATTAATTCCTACTTAAAAATGATTACTACTTAGAATAAAAATATTGTGTAGGTTTTATACACAATGCAGTATGTCACATTTTAACATGACCTTCATATTTTTTAGCCAGTGCACTTTTTGTTGGCTTTATTTTTTTTTCTTACAATGTCATTTTATCCACTGTTTCTCTAATCCCACGTAACTCGTAATGGTTTTGACAGTTGACAAATGGATTTACATTCCACCCGCAAAATACCAACCATATGAACGCACATATGCTTCGAAGCAAAAAACACACATGTGTTTATTATAATCTCCGAGATTTTGGATGCTGTCATAGTGGAAAAGGATGAAATGGAAATATAGCATTCTTGTGGTAAGAGAAATCGAAATCTTTCGACATATAAAGCTGATTACATACTTATATACTCGTATACATTTATAAAAAGTATGAATTATTTCCAATAAAATAATTTTTAGTTTATACTTGGTGAATACCACTTTGTATCGTTTGTAGTGTTTGATAATAATGCTGAATACATCGAAACACGTGTCAGAGTAGATTTTAAGAAAAACTGGTATTTAATAAATGAATTTTCAAAGTATAATTAAAAGATATTACCATTATTCGTGATTGCCGAATCAACTAACGAAATAGTACCCATTAAATTGATAATAATAAATTATCATAATTTTGAATAATTTAGTATTATTAATGAGCGCCCTTTTTGTAAAATACTACTTTAAGGGCGCTAACACAACACAGATTTAAAACCTTCATTTTATATGAAGTAAAACAGCAACAAAAAAAATAGTCATCCGCGTAAATATTAGCTAATATTTAAAAATTTGTTGTCAAAATCATTATCTCGTTTATGTTTTATTTAAATATTTCTTATAGACCTAATTTGATTTTTTTATTTTATTTCTTGTATATATTTAGTTAGTTATATAGATAAGTTATTTATATTTTAAAGATATTATCGTCTTTAGAACAGAAAAAAAAACTATTTCAACAATATCAATTTACCCATTTAAACCGTACTTTCACTAATAACTGAAATATTATTTCAATTGTCATTTTTTGTATTTGGATAAATAGTCACCTAAAATGCAGTACGTACCGTACTCACTTGACAGTGTAAAAAGTTCCTCCTATCTCCCCATTTCGGGACACGTGTGAGTCATTAGCAAAACATTTCATAGTTGCTTTATGTTCTCATCGTCTTTAACATGGACCACCCAGGACACGTTTGGACCACGTGGTGTTTCTACCATAATTCATAGGGTTGTTATTTAGAGAAAGAACAAAAAAAAGACTGAAAAAAAGATGAGCGATTTTTTTCTTGACTTTTAATAATTATAATATGTGGCTAATTCATACCTGTTTAAAGCCATTTGTCCAAAATTTCGCCTTAAGAGAGCTTTACAATTTTTTTACTAACTGCATCTTATGCATTGCGACATTTATATGAATTATTTGCTTTGTTAACGAGTAACAATTATTTTTGATAAAAACATGTTCAACTCTAGATTACGGGATATTCGTGAAATTTACGACGGACTTCCAATATGTGGGGAGCATCGAAGGCACACAAGTAAAAGTGACAACTAGCCTTTTACTTATTTTTTTAACGGTATTTTGACTTAATTTTTCAAAAAACATAAAACACTTATTTTTTTAGTGTGAGTAATATGTGAGTTTTTCTCATAAGGGTCAACTTTACGATATTCTTAAATTAAGAAATATGGCAATAATAACCGTGGCCTTGGCATAAGAAATGCATATATTTGGATTTTTTATAGCTTCTAGTAACTACGGGTGAAAGTAGCTAACTCTCGATGACCAATAGCCATAAGACGGATAAAACTCCCTAAGAATCTAAGCTAGGTAGTATTTGAAGACGGAAATCCAAATTTGTATTTCTTTCTGTTACGTTAAAAAGCAATTTTTCGTTTGGCCGAAAGTTCCCAGTCTCGGTATTTTCAAAAACAAGAAAAGTCCGAGTGCGGCAGAAGGAAAGTTTAGATAGTAGTTGAAACAATGCAGGAGAAAACACACAGGGAGATGGAGAAGAGAAAGGGAAGAAAAAACGGAGACATCGAAACTTGTGCCTGTCTTTACGATGAGGGAACAAAAGGAAAGGACGCTTGGATGCAGAAAGAGTGGATAAGTTTAGAATTAGTCTTCCACGTGCCATCAAAATTAGAACGGGATTAAGCAAGTAGATACACACTCTAATTACATTATAACGAATAAGAGTTTCGGAAGCAGGACAACTTTACTTCTTGACTGATTATTGCACCCTGTTACGTTCACTGATTTCTTAATCATGATAATATTCATTTGGAGATTTACCCTTTATTTCTAAATATCTTAGTACCTCTATTACACTGAGAAAAGTGGGTAATTGTATACTTTTTACGTACATATAAATTTTAGGTAATGATATGACAAAAAGCTTTGATTTCTGAAGATTGAGTCATCAATACCCATTGAGCTTAATTGTGTAACGTTTAATAATAATTTTAAGCCTCAAATACGGTATAGAGTATACTCGTGTGTACCTACATAAGTATATAATATAAAGAAGAAACAAAATTGATATTCTTTTCATTGAAATTAAGATTAAATGACAACCCTTTAAAAGCAAGTAGGTAAATATAAAATAAAGAAGGGAATCTTGATACTAAAACATGTGAAATATATCACATTACTTTTTAATTTCATCTGATTTATTTAATCAACTAAGAAATTTGGTTAAACGTTACATTTTATTTACCTTTATTCTAAATTTTAAGGTGAAGTGTTCCAAACTTTAAGGTTCATATGGATATAACATTCATAATAACACACAAAAAAAAACATATATCAAAATTTTCCAAAATTTCCAAATTTCCAAAAGTGAAATAAAAGCTAAATAAATAAACACAAAATGTATGTTTACTATATATATAGTTTTACTTTTCACCTGTAAATAATTATATTGGCAGATTTTTAAACTTATTACGTGTAATGAAATAAAACTCATTTAGTGGTAGGTAGTAAAAAAGTGTTTAATTTTTAAGAGAATATAAAAATGAACTGGAACAGCTTTGGTATTGAATTGCCAATGGACAAATAAATAAGACAAATTCTAAGTACTTTGGGTTTGAATAAAATTCCTTGAATCTAGTACAAGGAAATGTAGTAAAAAAAATTCATTTTAAGTAAGTCTCACGTGCGGTATTTTCGGTCCAACTTCACGAACACACGACACCTCCTATTAGTGGTAAATAGGGAACAAATAAATTGATAAATAACGAAGTTTGTAACTATTGGCTTTTATCAGTTTTCGATTGTTTAGAAGGAGGGAAAACTTACGGATGCCTGATGGGACTCAGTCGGGTACTTTGACAGGAAATTTAATTAATCTAATGTTATCTAATAATTAAGGGGAGTAATTTCCGAGAAGGACTAAGCAAAGGAAATGCCTCCTGAACTTGTCTACTGTTTCCAGTTCTATTCCAAAGTACCCTCAAATAAGAAAAATACTGTTGGATTTATTCATTGAAATAAATAATTAACTCTTAGATACTTGTAGATCTTAAAAGCCTACTTAGTTTTTATTTAAAAAAAAAATTGTTGACAATTTATGAAATTTCTTTTCAATCCTACTATAATTCGATGTCTTTATCAATATAGGTACTTGCGGATATGGGTGATAAGTTTAATTGGATAGTTACACATAGTAAAATAAACTTATCATCACGCCGCTTTTTTGTGTAGGTAGGCAGAGAGAATAGAATGTCACGACAATCTGTATTTCCAAACAACATTCGACATTTCCGCATTCATGCTTCTCCTCATACATCCGGCGATTATTCCGACTCCTTACCTGATCACTAATCAAGTATTTGAAATACTTAATAACGCCAGGTTTCCCTCGGTCTTGCTCTGCTTCTATTTCTTAACAAATTCATTTCATAAATTCGTTTTAATGTTTTTTTTCACTCATTTCCAAACCATCTCAACACACTTTTCGTTGTTTTATCAATATTATTTCTCTAAGCTTTGCATTATTTCCTTATATCACCATTTAATCATCTAGCGTTCATCTTTTTACCTTACATTTGTGTGAGAGATCGCATTTATATTAAATTCAGTCAACGTTCATTCTTCTTTGGCCAACTCCATACTTTACTTATATATATTATAGTTGTAACCAGGACTCCGTAGTGTACTGCCAGTTAAAGCTTTGCCTGATAGGTTTTCATTTGCTTCTACTATTTTTACTATAAAATAACTGACCATCATTATAAGTAAAACGTTAGTAAAGAATTTACGCAAGTACTCGTATTAAAATATTTACTTTAAATAATTTTCAATCCATTTTTCCCTTACTCTTTAATGCATTAAATGATTCGACTGCATTCACCGAGGGTGATGCATTGCATATAAAAGCACTATAATCATATGTTAGAATATCAGCTTACGGTACATTTCTAAAGCTTCCATCTTCACGACGAGCTATACTCTAGTACCAGATAACCAGAATTATTTCTATTCAAACGCCCCATCCAATTTTTGATATCAGATTGACTCAGCTTTTTCAATAGAAACGGAAGTGCATTACCCAATGATCCGTACTTTATTATTTCCATAACTCCCGTCACTTGACCAACCTTTATACCTTGGGGGGTGTATTCTTCTTTGGGCTGCAATCATAAAAGCAATTATTGGGAAGATTGAGGTGGGTAGCTACCCCTGAAAGGGAAAGTACTCTCTCCTAGATGTATTTGCGTTTCCGTGTCAACTCGCTTCCGCCGATCTTGTTCTCGACGTTTTTTTGGATCTTTCTAAAATAAAATAAGTATTTTTAAAGCTTTTTCTTGAAAACAGTCCTTAACACATTTATTGTAATTTATATTAATTTGAGAAAAATCAAATGATAATGAAGATGGTAATTTCTTAAATTATTATTTTTTTCAAATTATGTCACTACCAATCTAATAAATACAATTTAGCATAACTACCACCAAATTTTCTAGAAGTGCCCAAGAGTAGGCAGTGAAAGGGATAGGTATAGGGTGTTTTTTTTTAAAGTTTGTATTTCAAACTGCCAACATTGTTTCTACATACTGTCAACTTGACAGTTGACAAGTGATTTGTAGTAAGTGCGTTTTGCCATTTCACCACGAATAGACTGAGTGACCATTATGCGCGTCGTTGGTTCAGTGAATGGGCTGAAAACAAAAATCTGCTTGATCCTCTTTTAAACGAAAAAAATTGTTCACCAATGAGGCAAATTTTTGGTTAAATGGCTTTACCAATAAGCAAAATTGCTGAATTTGGAGTGAAGAAAACTCAAAGGCCTTGATTATTGACTTCTTCGTCTACACAGACGCCTCCACAACTCCAACTATCACAGCAGACGTACATGGAATGCTGCCAAGATATTTGCAGAAAATGTTCAATCATCACACAGCCAGGTCTGGTGCAACAGAGATTTTCGGGTGTCTTTTATTACAATTTTTTTTTAAATCAACCTTTTGTAATCCTAGTATGGTACGCGAGTTAGTTGTTATCATTTTTTTCCTCTTCGAGCCCTGAAAGTCGTGATAATACGTAATGTTCGGTTTAAAAGAAAAACTCGAGGGTTGGATAAAGAGCCGCGAGTCGCCTCGCTGGAGCAGAAATTAAAGATAACAGAAGAAAAGAAAAAGATTACTCGGCTTACGGCCCCTCCAGTTGGAATTGAAAGCCGAATGCGTTATCGAAATCTGATTGGATACGGCCAATGGCTCAGGGCAGAGCCACAAACGTCAAGTGAAAAAGAAAAATAGGGGATATCTCAGTGGGATGGTATTTTTTTTTTGATAAATCAGCGGAAGACTTACATAGTACAGGATGTAACGAAAACCTTTGGATGAGAACTAAGGTGTTAGAAATGATTCGGAATGCGTCGAAACACATGTTCACAATAGATTTTAAGAAAAAGTGGTATTTATTATAAATATCTCAGTTAGATGATTTTTTTTGATAAATCAGTTTAAGACTTACATTGTACAGGATGTAAAAAAACCTTTGGACATGAACTACGGTGTTTGAAAATGATGCTGAATCCATCGAAACACATAATAACAATATACTATATTTTAAAAAAAAAAGTGGCATTTACCAACTAAAATTTAAATTTAAAAACAAAACTACTTACGTATCCTGCACATTAAAAGTTTTTTTTTGAAATACAACCTTAATGTTTGTTTTTTTCAAAACTTTAAATTTCCTAATGCTATAAACCGATTGCTTTAAAATTTTGACACAACGTTACATTGAAGTACGTGCATTGAAGTATTTTTTTGATGGAATTACCCGCAAAGTCTCTGCTTTTAGAGGATTTTGTGAGAGTAGGATAGTAAGGATAGGGAAGGTAAACGTGAAAAATACATCACTAACACCCAGACCAATTGAAAATAAATCTTTCCCGCACTCATTTTACAACTGACGGGAATAGAACCTGCGACCCCAGTTTTGAAGTCAAACGTCTACCCAACTATGCCACGGTGCTTGTCTATTTATCAATGTTCTCTCAGACGAATGTGCGGCAAGACGTTGTATGATAGATGTTCTTATTGTGATTTAAGAAAAGAATTCAAAGCTGAGATAAGCATTATCGATAAAATTAAGAAAGGTGTGTTAAGATGATTTTGATATGTAAATCAAGTGAATGAATAAATAATTTTATTTATGTGGCAAATGTGGTTGGCAATAGAAACAGAAGAAGACTGAGAAAACTTGGCATGATCCAGTATTTTTAATATGTACTTGAACGTGGTCAGGTAAGGGGTTGATTGTTGTGGCGTTCTATTATATCTACCTACCCCTACGAAAAAGCGGTGCGACGGTTAGTTTGTTTGTTTTTGTATCAGTAAAATAAATGAGATGAACAACTCACGCTAAACTGAAAAAAAATAGTTAATGGCATACAGCGCGCTTCTTGACAATTTGCTCTACGTTTTTTAGTACTAAAATCCTTTTTATGGACTAATCATTTCAAATATCAAATTAACTTTACTAAAATTTTGAAACATGGTTTACATTTTCGAAACTACATGTGTATTTATAAGTACTTATACTTTATAACTAAAAATATATATATAGTTTGAGAATAGCCAGTTTGATTTTCTAATTGAAAATAAACCCAGCAATGTTTCGGTATATATCGAAAATCATGGCATAATTCCATTCAGGTTCAGAGGTAAGCAAGCCCCAAAAATATGTATTTATGATAATAATTCCCAAGGGAAGGTTATTATAAATTTAACCGGCAAAACAGATTGGGCTATCGACGCGTTACTTTCTCCATAGAGCTGGTCCCAATTTAATAATTTAACACCCCTGGTGGAGGTCGAGGATCGATCCTTTAAATCGATCCTAAAATATGTTTCACTCGGCTAGTGATGGTACTTCAGTGAATGGTCCATACGATCCCTCCACACGTGAACCCTGGCCTCTAGAAACTGTGCCAGGGTTGACACTATCTGTATTATTCATCCTATCTTTTGTTGATATTATTCATTGTTGGGTAATATATCCAAAATAAAACAAGGTTTATTGGATTGAATTCTACATTTATTTATGTATGGTATATGTTAATACGTGACGCGTTTCATCTTATTAAGACATTATCAAACACTCGTTTACAAGGTTTATTGGATTGAATTCTACATTTATTTATGAATATGAATTTACATTTATTACAACAAAACACTGAATACAATACAACATTTTGAGTGTGTCCAAACACTTGTTCACAAAATCTGGATTATCTCCAATTATATGAGTTATTTTCATATTATCTTTTGACATCTCATCAAAGATGAAGAAGAATATGGAAGCCTGGGCATTTACGGGGCCGACGACCGTCATAGGCTGGTTTAAGTGATCACTTTACACACGTGTAACATTCACCAATTCTACCCATTATTGACAACCACACTACTCAAATTCTTGGAAGTTCTATATGTATGAACCAAATTAGAAACCTTGTTCTTGAATCACTAGAACTTCACTAGAGTAAAGCAGCTTTTTACATCTCACCAATAGATGTCTCTAGTGAAGTTCTAGTGATTCAAGAACAAGGTTTCCAAATTGGTTCATATATATAGAACTTCCAAGAATTTGAGTAGTGTGGTTGTCAATAATGGGTAGAATTGGTGAATTTAACACGTGTGTTAGGTGATCACTTAAACCAGCCTATGACGGTTTTCAGCCCCGTAAATGCCCAGACTTCCATAATCTTCTTCATCTTTGATGAGATGTCAAAAGATAATCTGAATACAATAAATATAGTAACAAGATAATAGCATTATAAAATATCAATACAATAACATGATAACGTAATAAAGGCGAGATAACATAACCAATAATTATTTTTGCGTATCTGTTTTGATTGACAGCCCTAATTTTGAAGGGCCCATATCGTTTCTCCTTCCAACCCCCAGTCGTCCCGAGAATTCCACCAAAGGTTTAATCTTTGTTTAATTTATGGGCGTTCTGTTACACCGTATAATAGAACCGTTCCCTTTGATAACTTTCCCGCACTAACATCTCAAATCTTGCGGTCTCTCTGCCCAACTATTACATTACTTACAAGGTTCGCCGGGTGATTAAAAAGACGATTCATTTTATGCCGGGCATATCCGAAAGCAATCCACATTCATTTGGTCAGCATTTCGGATTGAGTTTGCATTCAGCCTGAGCGGGTTTCAAAAGGGCAAACATCCATCTATCCACTGAAATACTTACGAATACAGCTGAAATTTGTTTCAAAGAAACTTAACCAGTTTACGAAGCGAAATCTAAAGAGAATCTATGCTTTTACTTTTGATCGTACATATTATATCCAATGTCTATTCTATACTTGGAGAAGTAAATTTCTTGGGTTACCCCTAAATAGTTATATTTATTTTCATAATTAATAATGAGTCTTTCGAAACAAAAATAAGCTAATGTACTTGGTTTTAATGTAATATTCTTCTTCTTCTTCTTCCTCAAACCCTCATCCGCACCCGATGGTGCACAGGGCACTGCATCATATAAACGCAGTGTTATCTTGATCATTAACACATGAAGGAAAGGTGATCAGCCCTCCACTTCAGGTACCAGCCCAGGGTCACATTGAATAAATATTAGAGTGAAAAAATCACTTTTATTTATTTTACACCCCCTGGAAATCGAACCCGGGACCTCCAGTGCGGTAGCCGAGCGTGCTGATCATTACACTATGCAGCTATGTAATATTAACGATGCATATTATTATGCATGCTTTGCACATATATTTAGATATTGAAATATAAATAAAACAATTATTTGTTTGGCACATGAGCATTATATTTTGTTGCGACTAGTTTCAGAAGCTATAGATGCTTTCAACAGTTTTTTTTGAGGATGAAAAACACTAAAACGAAAATTCGAACGAGGATAACAGATGAAAACCTCGTAAATTCTATGCGATTATCCTTAGACAATACCAACGCAAATATTGGTAGTCTCTCGATTCGAGTGCAAAGCCAATTTTCACAAAAAAAATAAGAAAATAAAGTGGCAACGTCTTGTATTTGATTTAATATTACTTTCTTATGAATAATAATTTTGGAGATAGAATAATTCATTAGCCTCAGACCTAGAAAAGGTTGCCCATGCCTGCTTTGAAGTATAAAGAAGAGTCCTTTGAGGAAATACAAATTGAAATAAATATTATTTATTGATTCGGCATTAACTTTGTGGAATGACATGATTATTTTAATTAAATTAAACACTTGAATAATCCACTGAATTGAGTTTTATTTTTATTTACGACTAGTTTCGAAAACGAAAATTGTTTTCATCTTCTGGTACAAATTAAAACATATTATTAATTTGTTTTAATTTGTACCAGAAGATGAAAACAATTGTCGTTTTCGAAACTAGTCGTAAATAAAAATAAAACTCAATTCAGTGGATTATTCAAGTGTTTAATTTAATTATAATAATTGAAATAAAGTTTATTTTTCACCGTTTAATGAAGTGGGTTTTTAAAAGTATATTAATTTTATTGAAAACAAAATGAAATAAAATTTCATCCAAATTTCAATGATCCTCTATAAGATATATTCACGATTATATGCAGTGAAAGTTTTTTTTGTATCTCATAAAATAACAGTATCACAATTTTACAAAGTTGACACTGAAATAAATTTAAACTGGGGATTAAGAACGATCCTAGATTAGTTAAACCACGTTAAAGATAATCCAGTCGACTTCTTTTACATATTACTTGGAGGGAATTCCGGGCTAAGTCCCGAACTATTTCCGAAAAGCATCCCTTATTAATTAAAGCGGATTCTTTTGTCTAAGAATAACAAATGGAGACAAAGCACGTGGCGTAAAGTTTGGGAACTTAAATACTCGTGTATTGTGGCCCTTTAAATTAAGTATATCGCGATATATTTTAGAAAATGTGTTAGAAAAAATATAAATGAAAGTCATATTTTAAAGTACTTAAAAAATATATATTTTATAATAGATTTTGTTTCTACTGAGTGTATTCAAGGGATCTATTTAGAATCGGTAGCTAAATCTGCTACTTTCTTAGAAAAAGTATTCATCAATATGGACAACATTTTGAGTGTGTCCAAATACTTGTTCACAAAATCTGGATTATCTCCAATTACAGGAGTCATTTTCATATTATTTTTTGACATCTCATCAAAGATGAAGAAGAATATGGAAGTCTGGGCATTTACGGGGCTGACGACCATCATAGACTGGTTTAAGTGATCACTTTACACACGTGTAACATTCAACAATTCTACCCACTATTGACAACCACACTACTCAAATTCTTGGAAGTTCTATATATACGAACCAATTTAGAAACCTTGTTCTTAAATCACTAGAACTGCACTAGAGACATCTATTGGTGAGATGTAAGGAATAATATGTAATAATATGAAAATAACTCCTGTAATTGGAGATAATCCAGATTTTGTGAACAAGTATTTGGACACACTCAAAATGTTGTAAATAAATTATCTGGTCAAATTATAAGCTTTGTTAATAAAAATGAAAATGGTATTTTCTGGCGTTTCTCACGTGTGTGATTATAATCCAGGATTCGGACCTCACATACTAATATAAGAGTTTCTGCTTAGTAAAAAGCTTCTTTACATACTTCCATATTCTTCTTCATCTTTGATGAGATGTCAAAAAACAATCAATATGGAATAACTCTTATGCCTAGGTGTCACAACTTGGTGTGAAACAATCATCGTTCTTTTTTATTTATATAAAAAAAGGAAATATAATATTAAGGTTTCAGTAATTGATTTGGCAGTCATTTTGAGGTAACATAAGCCCGTTTGTAAATTAAATTTTACTTTGTAAATACAACTTCATACTATGTACATATATCCTACAATGTTCGGTCATAATGTAAAATACACCGAAACGAACGAATATTGTTTTAAAAAAAATAGGCTATTGAACAAATTAATATTATTTTAGAATTAATAAAACAAGTGAATTTAATTTCAATAAAAAAACTGTTTTTTTAATGAATTACAGTAAATTTATGAGCACATTTATGTTTAAAAGCTAAGATTTAATTAATAAAACCATGTAAATGATTAATATTTATATATCTTTTTTATTACAGATTCGTTGAGCACCTACAGCAAAGAGAAGAACAATTAAAGGTAAGTCAAAGTTTTAAAAATATGCGATTCCTTTTATATGGTGAATGTACGGATAATCTATGTATGACTGAATTTAAAAAATTTGTACATACAAGGGATCGTAAGACTTAGTGATACTTGAAAATAAGTCGAGTTCGTTTGGACACATGGAACGATTAAAGAATGAGAGAGTGACTAAGAAAGTACACATTTGGTAAATGTGAATGTAAAAAACAGAACGAAAAACAAAAAAAAGGATTGTGCATGACCAAATCATTGTCATCTTCAGGGATGGACATGTACTCCATCTCTGACGATGACAAAGTTCTTGTCGAAACCGGTTCGAGAAAAGTACAAAAAATAAATGTTGTTAAGAACGAAATTCTAGTTTTATTTTATTAAGATTTATAAAATGTGTCACAAATTATCTGCAAAAAACATTCAATTAAACATTTGAGATTATGTATATTTTGGGTATTTTTAAATTTCATTGATATATTTATGATTGTTCAAAATCTAGCTACGCCTACGTAAAAGTTTAGTTCGGAAAAAATAAAAACGGAAAAAATTGGGTAGATTTGAATGCTTGCGTGCGAGGTTCGGGTTCTTTGAATGACACGAGGGGTTAAATGCTAAGCCTAATTAATCAGTACCGATGTGCCCTTTATTATCCAACCCTATTGTCCTATAAGACTCAGCCTTAATTTAATATCGAGCCTCAGATAGGTACTGAAGGGCAAAAAAGGGCACTCGAATCAGAGCGTATCACGCTCAAACTATTTTATAGCACTCGGAACTGTTTCACAGTACCGCAACTTCTGCAAATGACATTGATAAATAATCAACGAGACATTTGTGAGAAAATGTTAATGGTATCATTATAATTTAGCTTTCGTTTATATTATTGTATTATTCTCGTACATGATATGTGTCGCCTACTTTTAATATACGCCAGATCCATGTAAGTCGATTCTACAAAAAATGCAAATTCTCCAGGTGACATTTATGTTTGATCAAAGATTTGTCCATCATTAGATAAAATATTATAAAATAGAGAATTTTCCCTTTTTTTGGAATTTTTTACACTATTTAAAAATAAAATTCTTAGTCCGCCTCCATAGTGTAATGGTCAGCACGCTCGGCTACCGTTCTGGAGGTCCCGGGTTCGATTCCCAAGGGGGGTAAAATAAATAAAAGTGATTTTTTCACTGTCATATTTATTCAATATTACCCTGGACTGGTACCTGAAGCGGAGGGCTGATCACCTTTCCTTCATGTGTAAACGATCAAGATAACACTGCGTTTATATGACGCAGTGCCCTATGCAACATTAGGGTGCGGATAAGGGTCGTATTATTATTATTATTATTTTTAAAAAAACACGAGACACAAACCGATAATGAGGTTATCTTAATTTTTGACTCATCCCCGCTCTCTGATTGGCCGATATGGGTCAGAAGGCAAGTTTCATGAATATAGCGGAGTTTGAAATACAACTCTGTTTTTAAGCATTTTTAAGCAGGGTTCTCAAGTATTTAAATATTTTAAACAATAAAACCCACAATTGGCATTCCGATAAAGTATTTATTTTAAAATCTTATAAAATTGGATCTGGTGGATTTTAAAAGTAGGCGGCACATATATGCTAATTTTTAACACAATAATTTAAACATTTTTTCAAGTATTAAATATTTGAAAACTGAAGTTTCAATGTACCAAAATATTTTAAAAATATAATTTAAACTTATTCGATCAGCACAGAAGTATTAATTTAAGATACCTATTAAAAGTACAACAAAAGCTTTCTACAAAAATTCTAGCATTTTCTCATGCATTGAATACATAATAACTGATGGTTTTAATGTTCCAAAACATTTAATATATAATAAAACCCTTATCCGCACCCCAATGGTGCATAGGGCACTGCGTCATATAAACGCAGTGTTATCTTGATCGTTTACACATGAAGGAAAGGTGATCAGCCCTCCGCTTCAGGTACCAATCCAGGGTAATATTGAATAAATATGGCAGTGAAAAAATCACTTATATTTATTTTACCCCCCTTGGGAATCCAACCCGGGACCTCCAGAACGGTAGCCGAGCGTGCTGACCATTACACTACGGAGGCGGACAAAAAACATTTAGAAAATATTATTGATACATGTTTGCAAGCGGTCAGGACAAGAGTCGAAATAATTGGCGGCTATGTAAAAATGTTAATACTCATTACGAGAATTTATTCCTAAAGTAAAAGTGATTTTCAATTTCACATTAAGGTAATATTTTTCCATTCTTAAATTTAATTTAATTTCGTAAAAACTACTATGTATATACGGTTTAGATGCTGAACGCATTGAAACACGTGTTACAAAGGATTTTAAGAAAAAGTGGTACTTATCGAGTACAAATTCAAAAGTTCATTCATAGTGAAAATACATGATTTTTGGTAACTGGTATATCGTGCATACTAAAGGTTAAAATACGTGTACTACGGGAATGTATAAATAAGTATTAATGCTCATAATAGGAATCTATTCCAATAGGAAATTTTATTTTCAATGTCACTTTAAAGTAATATTTCTCCAATTTTATATTTAATTTAATTTTTAAAATACCACAATGTATCGTATATACGGTGTTTAATATTGATGCTGAATACATCGAACAAGTCACAAATAATATTAAGATAAATGGTTTCTTGTTTTTATTTTTTAAATAAAGATACATAAGCACACACATCGGTTATATTTTACCCGTATATTCGACAGCTATTTTTTTAAATGTATACAAAGGAAAATATGTGAAAAACTAGAAGGCGATCACTGAGACAGAGATTTAAATTTTACAATTAAAATGGATTCTTTTGTTTGCATTTCAGTTTGGATGTAGAGAGATGATAACGCGGATTGTTTCATACCACCATTAATTTTCACGTGTCACACACGCGTATGTAAGCCAAAGTAACGCAGATTTGACGTGTACGTCATTTGCACAAGGGCGCTACCCAACACTAGGTTTTCGTTACGTATTAGTTGAAACGTATCTCACTGGCATGCTGAAAAGGACATTTTTGGGAATCATATCAATAGCTGTTAGTTTACCATAATAAACATTTGTATACATTCATACAAAGTTATCTTTCATAAAATAATATTTAAATAAAAGGCATTTAAAATGTTTTGTGCAAAATTACAACGAGACGCAACAGATTATCGTTTATATATTTATTAATATGCTATTGAAAAGCGCGAGGCTTTGTTTGTACTGTAAAAATATGTGGCCCCAAATCTTTTAATGAAAAATGAAATAAATAGTGATTTTAATGTACAATTTACGGCGATTCAAAATGAATTTATTTTGTTTTTAAATGAAAAATCACGTATTGAAAAAATGGATTCAATAAATACATATATATTGTAATTAATTAAAAAAGTGTATTTTAGCTTAAAAAAACTAAATACCCTGCAGGGATAGGCTAAGGGAATCAAACGTCACACAATTATGTTTTTGAATATCTTTATTATCAAAGAATCTTCGCTTCTCGCACAATCAATCTATCTCCTCATACATGCACCCGATTGTTCTGACTTCTGACTTGACCACATGAATATATTTGAAATGATTGATGATGCAAAATTTTCTCAGTCTTCCTCTATTCCTATTTTTAACCGAGTTCAATGTTTAAGTGTTTATTCTGTACTTATTCGTTTTACATTTCAACACATATTTCTTACTTTAACCATAATGCTTATTTAAACATTTATTGCTATTTATTTAATTTTTGACCATTCAATCATCTGCCATAAATCTGTGCCGCAAATTCATCTGAGATATCATATTTCACTGCATTCTGTCTACTTTTTGCCAACTAATGTATATACTAAAGGGTTGGAACCAGGATTCCGTTTTGTACTGCCTGTTTTACTTTGCCGGTAATAGGTGTTCATTGGCTAAAACTGATTTAAATTTTAAATTTCACTTTACTATGACTTATTTCCAAATTGTTCCGATCGCATGTCTCAAACAAAGAGTCATAATTATCTGATCGTCATTATTCACCGCTAACTGTCTCCGATAATTCTAAAATTTCATCAAGTCCTCAAAATATCCCGCTAACGATCCAAGTTCGCCCGTCGATATATTTTCGATAAAGCCACGAATTTACGGTCCTTCTACCGAGTGTGCAAAATTACTAAAAAGCCGGGATGGTTACTGGGATTCACAAAGGCTTCGAATATGCTAACCGCCTCGTATTGAAAAGCTTTATTGTCTTAGGGTCTTTATTGTCCCCGGAAATGTGTTAATATATTGTCCTTATACACCCCTCCGACGGAGATATCGGAGGGAAAGGGTTGCTTTCAGTAGTCGGAAGGATTCTGAATCATGACTTAAGTGTGAAGTTATAAAAGTGTACTTCAACAATGCAAATTGTGCATTTTAGTTTTTAGGGGTGTTTATTTGCAATTTAAATTCTAATATAAATATAAATATTTATATTAGAATTTAAATTGAAAGTTATTCGTGTTAGAAAAGTGCATAATTTTATACAGGTTTTTACTACAAATTGGACGTTTACAAACCAAATGGATGTATTTTAAAATAAATTGGACGTTTTATATTATTTTATAAAAGAGTTATAATTTTTTTTGAAAATATATTAATATTAGTACCTACTACATACATACTATATACCGTCAGTGTAAATACTTGCCCACATCTTTTTTCCTAAGACTAGTAGGTGCGTTAGTCGCCAAGTTGGCAAGAATAAGCGTCGCGCTGTCATAGTCTATGCGTGTGATGTGTACTCAAGTTTTTTAATACTACTTAAGCACTATTCTTATTTTTTTCATATAATTTTTTGTGTAATTTTTCTCCACCGTTACCATAAAGCAGAAATGTTATTCACTTTTTACTCTTTAAATAAATGAAGAAACAGATATTTTGCGAAAAATTTTGTCATTTCAGTATGGAGACCCTAGAAATTGTATAATATTTTTCTTTGCTTAATTATAAGGGGATAGTTTACATGTTCTGCGGTGACGGATGTCTTTGAAGCAAAGTAAATTAGTGTGACGTATTTCGCGATCTGTTGCCTCTACTAAGTGTAGCAATGACAGAAATATTACTATAGAGGGGTCTGTTTAATTGTAGCTTCGCTTTATTGCTCTTCACTGAAAAGGTTAGGGGAGATCAACTTAACCTTTTGGTTACTATGGTCTCAGAATTGTCATTTTCAAGTTCAGGGATATGTGCAGGTAATGGATAATATGTCATATCTCACATACATCGTTATTCGTTTATTATGAATGACAAAACGTTATTTTTTTTAATTCCATAAAAAAAATCGCATTTTCGATTAAATTCTCAATTTTCTTAGCTTTTTGGACTTTTCCTATTGCTCATAATAAGTGATGATAACAGAAAAATAAAATCATCTTATAACGATAAAATTATTACGTTGAAGTTAAAATTACCTTGTATGATTCCATTTAACACAATTGTGAAATGCAATTACCCCTATGTATTTATGATTATGATAACAACAGAAAAACTGTAGTTTTTTCATTTCCTTGGTTCCTCTTCCTCGATCAACATTTACTTGATCTTACTAAATTAATCCGCTTTATTTTTATCAATTTAACAAACATATTATCCAAAATCATCATTATTTCCTCGTTTATATTGACACTCTATAAAAGTTTTTTTTTGTTGGTTTAATTGTGTACGAACATTATCTGACCACTTATTTCAAATAGCTATATATTGTAGAAAACTTTAACAGTATCAAAAATGAAATTTCATGTAGTTGGAATATATATTGCCTCTGAAAAATAAACCGTGAATTTATTATGGATAAGAAATTTAATTGATAAACAAAAAATATTTTCTCGTACAAATTCAACAATAAATTTTACTAATTTTTCGTTCTTTTTAATAATGAACAGGGAACAGTATCACATCAAGAAACACATATGTAAATATTTTATTTTATAATTTTTCTCATGAAGGGGAGATGATGAAATCTGAGTTCTAAAATAAGAGTCCAGAGTAAGTATTTGAAACATAGTATATATTTTGTCTCCCATAAAATCAGCATAGTATCTATGGTATTACAAAATATTATACTAACCATTTAAATACGGAGGTGAACATGTATTTATAGTTTATCAATGGAAATAGTAAGAAGCTGACAAATGCTCTTATATATGTATTATTATGCCCATTGTTCTTGCCACTTGTCAAAAAGGGTTTAAAACATCAATAGAGATTGTATAAAAGCACCTAGTTTGGATGTGAAAATCGTGTCAGCAGCCCCGAAAGGTTAACTATTACAGTTCCCAGTAAATATGCAAATGGTGGATCTTACAGGGCCGCCATTAAAAGTTGAAGAATAAATGTTTGCTCTTCAAAAGTCAAGCGGTCGAAGGGTACGATCCTTCTAGTCATATCAACTTAACTCTCTATATTTCAGCAGTCTGACGCCCTTGCCACTTCGCGATAAACAAAAATGTTTTAGAATTCGTTTCAAACTTTTAGAATAACCGTGCGGTAAACTAAAAGAGTATTTAAAACTCAGAATAGATGTGATTAGAAAACTTTTGCTTTCATAATACTGCATTTATAAACGTTTCCAAGTTTTTTGAGTCTAGACAATTTCCAATTACTACAAATCTTCTTAAGATTTTTATTCTCTTAAGGAGGTTTTCTTTTTTTTATCGAATGCTATTTCTTTTACGAGTTCATCTAATTTTCATGAGGTTAACATTTAAAAATAATATCGTTTCATGTTAAGGATAACCTAAAGTATGTTTAACATTAAAATCGATGAAAAATAAACTATCTGTCATAATTACGAGAGGTATTTTTATTATTATCAAATCATCTTACAATCTTTGAAAAAACAAATAACATAACATTGAATAGTTAAAGCAATTCAAATAGTTGTGCGAAATTTTTATTGACTCATTTAAGATCAACTGAACACCAATAAGTATATTAAAAAATATACAATGTTAAAGGCGGTTTTTGTTAAAACATTATTTTTTAATCAAATACGTAGGTACCAAAAAATATTATTAAAAGTCAGAGATTCATTCTATTATTTTCAGTTTTTTTTTTATTTTTTGTTCGATGTTCGAACATCGATGTTTTTCTTCAATCAAATTGTTAATCTATGCATAAAATAATTGTTAATCTATAAATATAAAAGTAAATAATGAAAATATTAAGACTTATGCTAATGTGAACCATTTTATTGTTAATTGAGAATTCTCAATTCATTATTTATTTGGCAGACACTTTGTGGTAAAATCCATTTTTAATTCAAATTTTACTTGGTTATAACCACAGTATTTTTTAAATCTGTTGTGACACGCATTTCGATGCATTTAGAACATTATTGAACATTATGTTTGCAAATAATGCTGAATCCATCGAAGCACGTTTCTCGAAGAATTTTGCTTATAAGTTTACAGCTGGATTGTTGATAAGGAATAAATTATAATTCTTTCAATATTTTTTGACGCCTCATCAAAGATGAGGAAGAATATGGAAGTCTGGGCATTTACGGGGCTGCGACCGTCATAGGCTGGTTTAAGTGATCACTTTACACACGTGTAACATTCACCAATTCTACCCACTATTGACAACCACACTACTCAAATTCTTGGATGTTCTATCTATATGAACAAATTTTGAGACATTATTCTTGAATCACTAGAACTTCTAACTCCTGTAATTTGAGATAATCTGGATTTTGTGCACAAGTATTTAGACACATTCAAAATGTTGTATATAATTCTTTTATTGCTTTCTTTAAATAAACGTTTTAAAAATGAAAGTAAAACAAATAAAATTTGTATACTAAAATGGCATACGCCTCACACTGTAAATTAGAGCAACTGATTAAGCCGAGGGTAAATATAGGTAGCCATTGTTAAACTAGAAAACGAGGGTCTACGGGAGAAGAAGGGGTGTAGAAAGAAAATGAAACGTTCACGAAGAGTGAGATGTTTGTTTTAGTGACGTCATTACTCAGTCAGGATTACTGACTGTGAAATGACAAACTGACTGCTAAGCTCTTCATTTAGACGTCTCGATGAGAACCGTTTCTAGAGAACCGGTTGGAGGGTTCCAATTATTCCTTTTAATCACCTGACAGATTTCGTTTCTAACATCACGCATATTTTAATGAATTGCACAGATTTTGAATCTCAATCAGATTCTGACTTTTATAATATTTGAAAGATAACATCTTCATTTTAATTGGTATTTTTCTATCAAAATAATCATACTTGAAATTTGACAAACTTAACGATTTTGAATTTCTAATTTCATAGAACAGGTTAAAAAAACGTTATTTCTTTATTTTGTAGCTTAATTATAATATGGATAAACTTCAAAACAAACAGTTTTTTTTTTAATAATTAAAAAAATACATATACATTTACTATCTTTAACCCTAGAACACAGGATTCATTTTAATGTACTGTAGTACAGGATTATCGCAAAATGTGCGAACATAAAATAAAAAAAATTACATTTTACTTATCCCATAAACGTTTACTAAAAATATTTGAAATGATGATGATACGTAAAGTGTATTAAAACACGCGTTAAAATATATTTAAATAAATAGTTGCATTTACCAAGTAAAATTTATATTAAAATGGATAATTTAATTATTGCCAGAAAGTATAAATTAATGAAACAAGAAGCTTATTTGTATAAATTATTAAGAGCTTATGTTTAAATACAGAAGAAAATTTTACCTTCATTGATTGTTTTGGCAGTCGCTTTGTGGTAATATCTACCCATTTTTTTAAACTTTTACTTGATAAATACCATTTTTACTTAAAACCTATTATGACACGTGTTCTATTCAGTTTGAAAATGATTCGGAATGCATTGAAACACGTGTCACATTAAATTTTAAGCAACAGTGGTTTTTAATAAGTAAAAGTTAAATTAGATTTAATTTTTGTTTGGATCTTTCTTGGTCGAACTGCATTTTATACAATAAAACAATAACTGTATAGTTTTTTCTACATAAATTTTATTTGACTAGCGACCGGGTTTCATTGTAACCGACATCATCAGACTGGTGTTAAATTAAGACTGGTGTTCAATTAAAGTTACATATACTTTTTTTTACTATTTTCCGCGAAATCAGAATAAGCCTACAGGTCCTGCAAATTGTTTCAAACCCTCCCTCTCCTGTTCTTGCCCTCACTCTTCTAGTATCCTCCCATTCCCCAGCCATCCCTGGAGCCTCCTCGCTCAATTACCTCCGGCTGATTCTCCAATGATATCCATTTTCTTGCTGATGTTGCAGCGGCCTTTAATGAGGCTCAACCCGGATCCTGATTGGTCGAGATTGGTTTTGAATAAAGAACCTTTATTTGTTGATCGAAATTGTGTTTATTTTGTTGAACTCCGTATCATGAAGTTTGGCGCTTTAAAAATGTATAGGATGCGAACATGCTCATAGGTTATTGAGTAAACTGGTATTTTTATTCTACAAGATGAAAGTATAATAGTAAAACTCAATCAAAATAAGCACCATATTTGGATACACTCAAAATATTGTTTATAAAAACCCATCTAAAAATAAGTACAGTAAATTTTTCAGTTTTATTTTCAGAAGTCAATTAATATGCATAATAATTCGGGAAAGAATTTTAGTATTTACAAAATAAAAATAAAAAACAACTTTTAATGATAGATGTCACCTACGAAGTATTTTTTGGAAGTACAATTGATCGTTCTAGTTGAATCAGAACTAAAAGTTCTGAAATATAAAGAATGTGGTTATTAACCGTGGATAGTAAGGTTTATAAAGTGATCACTTAAACCAGTTTATGATAGATCGTAACCCTTGTAAAATCTAAGGTTCTCATAATCTCACTGCAGAAACAGTTCTTTATCTTCATTTGAAATATCTTAATTTTAAATAAAATGAAAAATAATATTTCATTACATTTGTAAAAGCTATATTTATGAAGCGACCAAGTGATTATTACTGTAAAAAACTAAAAACAGTATATGAGTTGATATTTAAAAGCACTCTCATCAGTTAAAAACTCTTTGTTTTTCACTGTAGAATGAAGATAATAATATTTATTTGCCCCGTAAAAAACTACGTAACCCTTACCCTTCAATTACAAGCACACTTATCAAGACCCTCGTAGGGTTAGTTAAACCCTTCAGAAGAATTTTCGAGATTTAAAACGTCTTTCGCTTTATGTCAATTCCATTTTCTTTACCCCCTATCTCTCACCACAGTTTATTCTCTTCGTCATTAAAGAATTCGCAAAGCACAAATAATACCTCTATCTTTTTTTGCTGTATTGCACTATTCGATTCATTTTTTGTCTTGTCGTACTAACTCAGTGTTCCGTGCAAAATGTAACGTTCAATAAAATTCTATTTCAAACCCTGTACTGAATATAAATCACAAAAATATATTGTTTTTAGGTTATTTATTAATAATTTTAAATTATCACATAGAAATTTATGAATTTAATTCAATCAAATTACTTACCAAAAAAACGGTTTCGATTACATGTTGTCATTCATTTTTCAAGGTATAATTTCTATATAAATTAAAATTTCTTTAGATGTTTAAAGTACCCATAGAAAAGCATATTAAAGATAGGTATGTATTAGGGGTATAGAAGCAAATGCAGCAATCACAAAAAATTAAAACGATTTACGAGTGAGAAATTTCATTAGAAAATAGATTACACATTCATAGAAAAACTTTTTGGCATTTACATTTGAAGCAAAAACAATAATTTATTTATATAATATTTTCTTTGGTACAAAAAAATAATGGCGGTCAAAATATGAAAGTAGGCAGAAAACATGTAATTTGTATTTAGAAATAAAAATAGCAATTTTACTATTTTTGCAAGCGCAAAACATCGAATTAACAAATCTTAAATCAAATATTTTAATGCAGCATTGTTTTTTTTAACTTCTTTAAAAAAAATACACTAAATCCTTTCAGAAAGATTAAAAAATTATTATAAACTGATTTCTATTGCATGTTATAAGTTTTTATTTTTTTCAATAACTAAAGTTAAAAAATAATATAAAATTGTAAGTTATGTAACGTTTTTATTTACAGGGAAATATTGATGAGAATTTTGGATTTAATGTTTTTCCTTTGTGAATAAAGGTTTGAGCCAACTAAACTCTTTGCCATACAAAATAATTGTCAATTTTATATTTCAAACGTTTTCCATTCCAATGGCACATGCTTGATATTTAAACACAATTTTAAAAGGTTTTTTGTGTTGATAATATTATAAATATTATAAATTTAATCTGTTTTTATAACCTCGAACTTTTTGTCGCATTATTTAAACGTTTACTTCCTGCCATGATCTCATTAAAGTGGCATCCACACACGTTTCATGAAAACAAAATTTTCATCTTCTTGTCAGAGAAAAGGGTGTGGGTGGATTATGTGAATCACCCTTTATAATTTAAATATATTTATATTTTGAATTTTGGAAGCATTAACTTTGTGGATCATATTGATATATTATTTCGAGAAATAAAAATACTTTGAGTGTTTTGATCCACTCACATTTTTACTAACCAACTAGTTTCGGCAACAACCTGTTGCCCTCTTCAGGGTTTAATTTTAAATTAAGTATTTTTTTTCTTGAAATAATATATAAATATATTTACCCCTAATTTTATTTATTCAATTGCAGCATTAGTTTTTCGCTAGTACGAACATACATCAAGTGCCAGCATTTAGAGCAGCATTCAGGCGAGCGTGATATTTGTCATCTGTGCGACAGGCAGCAGTTTGTAGCAAAGTGCGCATTAGTAAGCGATCCATCACAAACTGTCCGCGGTCGTACGTTACTATGCTCTACGCTAAGGCCCTAATACCCAGTGATACGTTATCCAGGTCTAAATATTACCTATACTTATATGTTTGTCTTAGTTCGAAATATTTATATGTTTTACTATTATTGGCATCTTATTGTTTATTGGGTACTACGTCCAAAACATTTTTTTTAAGTAAATCATTAATGGGTTGTTAATTTTTTTTCTGAAAAGCCTATTTTGATCCAATATACAAAAATACGGATAAAAATAATGGAAAATGAATAGCCATACTCTGAAACAACAAATACCTTTAATCTGAACTGGATTAATGAGAAGAAACCAGCAATGGTGACTTTTGAAATATGCGAATTTTTTGTTTGTTTTTTATTACTTTAATGTTCTTTTTTTCTTCCCGAATCTAAACCCAATGATGCATAAGGCAATGAATCGTATTAATGACGTTTTATCTTGATCGTTACTTACATGAAGGCAAGGTGATTGACAAGGGCACTTCTGCATTCCAGGGACAGTCCAGAGTAATATTAAATAAATATTAGAGTATAAAATTACACACATTTATTTTCGATCCCCCCCATCTCTAGGAATCGAACCGATGACCTCCAGCACAGTAGCTAAACAAACTAACCACAACATCACGGATGTGGATAGTTTAAGCTAGTCAGATGAGTATATTTGTGCAACGAATGTATTGTTTTATGCCCGATACTTGTGTGTGAGCCAACATTGTAATCTGTGATAGGTGATCGCATTTGTGAATGAGTTTCTTTTTCATTTCTAAGTTAATAACAATAGAAAATACTTTAAAATATAATATAAACTCACTAAATTACTTGTCCCTAGCGGACACTGGATTATTAACCCTAGAGATGTTATATTACTATATTAAAGGTGTCTTAACTTAAGAGGAGGCATGTGTCGTTTTTATACGAATAATATCGAATAATATAAGTCCACCTCCGTAGTGTAATGGTCAGCACGCTTGGCTACCGTTCTGGAGGTCCCGGGTTCGATTCCCAGGGGGGGTCAAATAAATATAAGTGATTTTTTCACTGTAATATTTATTCAATATTACCCTGGACTGGAACCTGAAGCGGAGGGCTGATCACCTTTCCTTCATGTGTAAATGATCGAGATAACACTGCGTTTATATGAAGCAGTTCCCTATGCACCATTGGGGTGCGGTAAGGGTTTATTATATTATTATTAATATAAGTCTAACCATTCTAGGGTTAATCATTTTATGCATTTGTATAATTTTCCCCATTCTGCCCATTATTGAACGTTTACATTGAATTATTTTTTAAAGATGTATATATCCACTGTTGTTGAATTCCTTTCATATGTTGGTTGTAATTTTGATATGTTGGAATGTTCGCTGATGATGGTGCCCTCTGTTAAGAATTTCTAAAGTTTGATCTACTTAAATAACAGATCGTAAACCTGAGATGGGCAGACATTAATCTTCATTTGTAAAAAAACCATAGATGCTTTGTGTCAAATTGAAACACCAATTTATTTAATGATAGGTTTAGATAATTTTTATTTTACTTTTGGACTCTGTTTCTAGTGACTTTGGCATTTTGAAACCAGTATTCGATTTTTATTGTGAGAAAAATAGGGTTACCGAGGAAAGTAAATTCTTTCTATAAGAATAAGAAGCAATGTAAAATATGTATCACTACGTTTATAACGCTTTTATAATCAAGGTCTTGAAACTTCAATACATGCGATTTATTTTAAAAATATATTTATGTAATAAAATACCTAGGTACCTACCTACACATTTTATTAAGTACTTACATTTAGTACCTACATAAAACAGTTCTACCACCAGATGTCGCATGCGTCGCACTGAATAAAAGAAAAGACATTAGATAGAAAAAATATAAAATTGTCAACTGTCAGAATCAGATAGATATATAGATAGATAGATATAAAAATATTGTAAAGATTAATTAAGATCAAACTTTAATTATAAACTTTAATTACAAAGCAACACATTGTTTATTTTATTATTATACACCCACTTTACATATTATTTACACCCAATTTACAAAGAAAAATTTTGCCACGTTATATATATATATTTTTTTTTGTTTGTTTTACTTTTAAAAACAATATTGAGTCATGTGGTCTAATAAGCGTGTACAATATGAAAACAAGGAAGCGAAGAACGAAGAAGAAAGTATTTTCTCTTCATTTTTGTTATGCGTGGGCCAAAAATACAAATGACCAATTTTATAAATGAAGCCAACATTTTGATCGATGGTTTCCGAATCCTCCCAATTTCTAGTTCGCAACAAAGGATGCTGTGATCAACCGTGACGTCACGTTTCGTCCAAGATTGCTAACATCTAGGCCATAATAATAAGGGCCGCCTGAAGGGATCTTTGCTTCGAGTCTTCACTGAAACTTCAAGATAATCAGTTTTTATACAAGGTTGACGGTTTCTGTTCAATGTACTATTTTTATGACTATTTCTGTATCGTTTGGTACATATAATATGCATAAAGATTTTTAAACGTAATTGAAAGTAAAAAAAAAAAACATAAAATTATTAACGATTCTCTTACAGCAAACATGATTAAAAAATTTAATTCAGCTCATTTTAAATGCCTAAAAAAATTAATCTCCCTGTTTAATTATTTAATATCTTTGGAATCATCTACAAGTTTTGATAAATTACCAATATACTTTTTTTTAATTCCTGAATATTTAACTACGCATCATTCTTCTACTTGTACCCAATAAGGCATAAGGCAGTGAATCATACAGTAAAAAAGTAGTGTTATCTTGATCTTTAAATACAAAACACGAAGGAAATGTGATCAGCACTGCATCGTAAAAAATCATTATTTCTAAGGAAATACAAGTACATTCAGTATCAAATTCCGAATTATTTTAAGACATAAGTGTCTTCTTGCCTCTCAAACCACTTCATGGCGACATCTTAATACTGAAAGACTTAATATAGTTCCACTTAAAAATGGTTTTACACAAAGGGGGTGTCGTATTACCATACCACAAAGTTAACAATGCTTTTAATATGCAAAATACTTCAGAATGTGTAGGACCAATATCTTCACCAACAACGTTAACTGAGGTAGATCAAATTCACATTGTACAAATCAGCAAATTCGTTAATTATTATTTTATTAAATTTTCATTTTATTTTGATCTATCCGATAATCTTAAATCACGAATAATAAAGGTTTATTTTTTTTTTTAAATAATAATAATAAATTTGGATAATTTAAATATAATTTATATTTTTGTAAAATACTACCTCAAGGGCGCATTGACTACGAATGACTACGCTTAAATAGGTAGGTAATATTGCTATTTTGTAGGTAATATTATCGAAATCAAATGTAGTGTTCAATATTACAGTCTACAGCCGACACTGTATATTCCATATGAACGTGGGGATAGAGGATATTAGCGAAGGAAATTATAGATAATGCTCCTTTATTCCGAGCCCTTCCTATGTCATTAAAGGGAAGGCGAAGGACAATCAATCATACATGGGGATTCGCAACAACGAACGCGATTTTCTTCGGTTATTGTATTTATAAAAATAAGGAAATGGTCCAGCGATTATTTGTGTATGGCAAAATACAAGGAGGGTGCATTTAAAAGTCATATATGTATTACATTGTTGATTTAAACTTATTCATGATTTTTTTTTGCCAAAATATAGATAAAAACAATAAAAGGGACATTATTTAATCATTTTCATCTTACTGGTGTTGTTTTCAAAATCAAGTATTAATTCAAATGGCCTTGCATTTATAGTCAGTCATATTAAAATGTAGATTTTTAACTATTCTTGATTTTTTTGTAAAAAATCGGTTTTCACAACAAAATGGAACAATATATTCTCATTATTGTTTTACTTGAGTTTTCTTTAATCAATTAATAATAATTAAAACTAAATAGTTTATTTCCGAAAAAAAACTTTTTTCTACCTAAAGTCGAAAGAAGAATGTTAAGCTGAGGAGATGTAAGGAGGAGATGAAAGCGTTCTAAGGATAGATAATGATATTGTAGGCGTTTCTTGAAAGTCATCAGGTTTAGTGCATTTTCAACAAAATGCATTTGCAAGCATGAAAAAGTTTTATTTTCAGAATCGTCAAAATTAATTTATTTATCCAAATGTAAATACGTAAAGGATCGGTTCTTATAAGTATTATTAGGTGCATATAATAAAATTACAACTATTTGTTCTACATACATATTTTTTTCAGAGATCGGATTTTGTTGTAACCGACATCATCAGACTGATGTGAGGCTGAACAAAATTATATGTAATTTACAATACCTTGGCAGAGATTGAAAACCATGATATTTTTATATTTGGAGCCGGTCAATGGTCAAATAAAATAAATGTGGAAAAAACTATATAGTTCCTATTTTATTATATAAAATGCAATTCCACCAAGAAATATCAGTACAAAATTTAAATCTAATAATTCCTCTTCTTTTAACCCTTATAGTGATGCATAGGACACTACGTCGTTTGAACGCAGTGTTATCTTGATCGTTAACAGATGAAGGTAGGGTGATCACTCCTACGCTTCAAGGATCAGTCCAATGTAATATTCAATAAATATTATAATGTAAAATCATGAATGTTTATTTTCACCCTCCGCTGGGAATTAAACCAGTGACCTCCAGGACAGTAGCTAAACACGCTAGCCATTACACCATGGAGGCGGACAAAGCTATTAATATTGAGTAAAAAAATGTTTATATCTGAGGACTCGTTGAAAATATAATCGTAATTTGGTAAGCGCTTTATCTACTGATTTGAGTGCATTTGTCATCAATCATTTATATAGAATTTGGAATCACCACGTTTAAATTGAGAATGCCTTTCGAATTGCATCGCCAGATCTACCAATAATGGATTGGAGTATACAACATTTAAGTGCGAAAACACATTTTCAACAATGTTTGCAATTGTTGACGTATTCATAATACGTGAGAGCAATCGAGAACAAAAGTACCAAACCAGCTTCATTGTCCTGCGAGTTATACTATTATAACTTATCCCTGCATACTATGTAGGTAAAAATAAATTAATAAATAATATTTGTGTAGTCAGTGTCTCAATTTGATATCAATCATGTATCTATGTATATGGAAGTCTGAAGATCCCAGGGCTTACAACCTGGCATTTGGCTGGCTTAAGCGATCACTTTATACACTTGTGTAACGTTTACCATTCTTCCCATTATTTAACATCTATATAGTACTTATTCTTGAAACTTGTACTTAAAGAATGATAAATGATAATTGATTTTGTAATTGATTTCGCCACAACCTCTATATGTATATACCTGAATATGTTTTTATTCGTTGGTTTTTATAATCACCTGTCGATGAAAACAATTGTAGTTTTCGAAAGAAGTCGTGTGTGTAATAAAATAAAACTCAATATGTAGTATTATAAAAGAGTTTAATTTTTAAAATAATCAATTATACATTAATAATGAAAAATATGTCATACATTCAATTACCTACAATTACATACAATTAACAAGTTAAAATACATAAATTTGTATTCAAATTTGTGGCTACCAGCGTAATCGTGGTTTACCCCACAAATTGGGAATTCGATATTTTGGTCAAAACAACATGGTACCGTAAAGTGGGTTTACATTGCACCAAAATACTGCATTTTTTCAAAAAATTGTCTATTCAGATCAGGTTTTTTACTTTTTCTGAGGTTTCAACTATTGCAATGTAATAACACATATACCTGTAACATGTCTGATACGTTTTTAAATTTTTATCTATTTTGCCTGTATTTTTTTTTTATATTTATATTTTGGTGCAAAGTATCCCGGGGTAAAGTACAACTTTGCACCATGATATTTTCTCTACACTTTTCGTACTAGAATTTAAATTTATGCAAAGTAAAGGCTATCCTACAAGTTTTGTTGCACCTTATGAAGGGTTTTGGCTCACAGTTCACTAAATGCAGATTATAATATTGTATAATTATGGAAAAATAAGACACTTGATAGAATTTTTTTTTTAAATATTGAAAAATCTAACAAAAATGTTTTTTTTTTTCAATACTGAAGGTTTAAAGTTATATTAAATAAAAGGTGGATATTAAAACATATCGTACTATATAGGTAATAGGAATCAAAATTAAATTAGGTCTAAATATGGTCAAGTTCCGGGACGGTAAAGAAACCTCTTTTGGATTGCATTTTCGGTTCTTTTATGGAACCCGCTACATCCTTCCAAGAATATTGAAGAAAGTCATCCTTCATCGGCCACTTCCACGTTTTGAGACTCCCCTGCATGGATTTAACAGCTCTGTCTTTCTTTATTTCCAAAATCTGTCCCGGAAAATTTTCTCCTTCATAATGAAATACGACATATTTTCCCACCTTCTTTTTTACTGGTCCTAATGAAACGGAAGAACAAATACGATAACTGGTTTCAGTCATCGTTTTTGTTCTTCTCCCTCTTCCTCAAAGCTTCCGTGTCAACTATAATCAGTTAATGCTAGAAATGCTGGAAGTTTCGATGTGGAAGGTGGGATCATTGATGTTGTTGGTTCAGGTAGCATTTGTGTCTCGTCAACGTTCATTTCGACATTTGGATTGTGAGCAATGCTCTAACCTGGTTCTATCGGTATTGTTTTCCTGCGTTTTAAGACTGAATTCTTTGGGTTGAATCTGTTTTCTTCCAAAAACTGTTGAAAACTCTGGTGCACGTCATCGTCATACGCTTTTAATGGCAACCGATTAAGCAACTGACTAGTTTTAGCAACAGTCAAGGTTTTATGTCTTTGCAAAAATGAACTTATCCATTTAGAGCCTGGTACGTTGTTCTTTAATATTCGTACTCTTCTGCCAAATCTATCCAAATAGGCTATTAGAATGTAGCGAATGTTAAAAACACTCACTGGGAAACCGTACTCACTCATGTCTACTATGCAGTTTACGAAGGATTGCTCTTCGCACTTGTCACATATCGGAGGTTTTCCCACAGGTTTTGTGTGCTGACCTTTGAGCTTATAGTTAATCGTCCTTCTGGGGATTTTGAAAATTTCTTCAGCCTTTCTTTGACTGATTGTACCATTTCGAATGGCCTCCACACACTGCTCCACTCTCTTCGGTGTAAAATTGCAGTATCGTCTGGCATAAGGCCGCTGTTTGTGTGTTCTTGACATTTTTGAAAAAAATATACCATCAGGAATTAAGTAAGTACACAAAACCAATAGATATTTAGCAAACATGTCAAGTTGTATTATCCGTTTTAAGACTTTTCATCAAATTAATTAACTATGGCCTTTTGTGGATACTTTGCACTTGGTGCAATGTTACCCCAAATGTGGTCAATACAAGTCAGTTCTTAAAAAAATATTATTTTTACATAAACTTGACAACGTAACTAAAAAATACAGTATTTGAGAAAAGCAGGGCCTATCTACCTATGATTTAGAGACCACTCACTTGTTGTAACTAGTTTCAGTATATTGATTCCACTGGATTTTTTCGGACACAATTTTCAGACAGAAAACTTTCTTTACGTTCGGACAGGAAAAACGCATTGAAGCAATAGCGACCGACTGTTACTTCTGTAAACTAAAAAGTAGATTGAAGTGCCATCTATCAGAAACAATAGAAAGTAGAATGAAAAATGACATGTATCAGAGATGACCAGCTCTACAATTTCTTTACAGAAGGTGGTGCAAAGTATCACCCATGGTGCAAAGTATACCCACTTTACGGTACCTTACAATATATTATATTCATAATAATTCGGCTGTCCAAACTCAAAACACAGTAAGGGATTTTTTTTGTAGTACGTTTTTTTGCATTTTTGTTAGTATGTGAGGTCCGAATCCTGGATTATAATCACACACATGAGAAACGCCAAAAAATACCATTTCGTTTTTATTATTTTAGCTTATATGTAATTTGACCAGATAATTTATTTACAACATTTTGAGTGTGTCCAGGTTTGTGAACAAATATTTGGACACACTCAAAATGTTGTGAAAAAAATAATTTTATACATTAATATACTCAATTTTGTATTTTTATTGTTATCGGCTTATCAAAAAATGGCTTATTATAAATTATGATACTGATATACAAATATGATAAAAGTGAGTTAATATTTTTTCGTCGCTGTTTACGCAGAGTACATGTGTATTTACATCGACCAATGGCAAGGGTTGTCTCGAATCAAGCGCCTTCAAAGGTGAGATGTTAATATAATTAATGTGGAGTAATCAAGTAACTGAATTGGACCCTGTGTTTGATCAAACAATTTGAGCACCTGTATCCAGACGGCTCCGCCACACCGCTACAGCCGGGGTTCATCCGCCATTTTGGAAAATAAATTTGGGATCGAGAATCCACGCGGAAATAGCTGACTTTGAGATGAAATGTGGTTTAAAGAATAAACAAGAACGGAGATTTCAGGTAAAATCTAAATAAATGTATTAATTTTTAAATCAAACACAGACTTTTTGAGTCTACTAAGTTGTATTTTATTAACAAAAACACACAATAAGTTCGCCTAGGTATGGCATGTTCAAACGAATGTCATTCGCGAAACAATTGTCACAATATTCATTTTTTATGTGGATTTGTTAATAAAATACCACTTAGTAGACTCAAAAAATCTGTGTTTGATTTAAAAGTTAATACATCAATTTAAATGGAGTTCTACAAATTAAACGCCAAATTAATAAATAAAAATAAAAAGAGTTCGAAATATGTAGCTATATATAAATATAGATGAACTTAAAAATAATTGGAAGTCCGTGTATTCTTAGGGCTTATGACCTTTCAAAGGCTGATTTAAGTGATCACGTTATACACTTGTAAAATTTAACTTTCTACCTATGAAATAACATGAAATATAACAAATGAAAGTTTTTCGTATCTAAACAATTTTCATTGAAAAATTACAAAATATTTATATGCAACCAGAATTAACAAATACATATGATACTTTTATATAAATGTATTTATAAAACAATGGTATTTCAACTTTTTTAGATTTTCAGATATTTATCACCTATGTTGAGAATAATACAAAAATAGATTCATCATATAATACTAAGACTTCTACGACAGTTTACAAACAAAAAACAAGAAAACAATTCACAAAACAACACTTTATTGATTGACTGTTGTCAATTGATAAATATGTTTATGTTTAACGGGAAGCTCCAGAAGCACACTTTGAGCATACAATAATGCGTAAAATTCATAAAAAAACGGAATTGATTCCGCTGTAAATTGATAAATACGTTTCTCTTTAAGCTTCAAGGCTCCGCAAAGCACACTTGGAAAGCCACTGTTTTGAGGGTTGTATTCGTTGCGTGTTCCAAAGCTTGTAGATGTTTTAATTCGGCTGTCCAATTTTTAAACACAGTAAGGGACATTTTTTTTATAGTACGTGTTTTTGGCATTTTTGGACTAAGTAGAATCTACTTAGTTGATTATTTTATGGTATAATCAAGCCAACGCAACGTGACGCATCTTATCACCATAGTTTCATCTGTCAGTGTGGATGTTTCGCCACGGTAGCCGAGTGCGATTGACATGTTGTGTTTACCCGATCAATGATAAGTTCATGGCAAATCAACTATCAGCGCCTGAGTCAACAGCGATGGACCCTCGTGTTTGTGCAGCGCTTATGCCTGTAATACGGACTTCAGCTCCCGGGTCGATCATTTACTGAATTGGCCCTTAGGTAAGTCCTTCATACTGCAACATGGGGGGGAACGAGGTAGATATGTTACGTACTTATAAAGGTAAAATTTGACTTAATTCCTCAGGTAAGTTGTAGCTCATTGAAGAAAACTTCCTGTTTTGAGAACTACATCTATCATTTTGTATCGATATGACCGTAGCGTGGTTGGGTAGATAATCAACTGCGATCCGCCGACTAGCATCGAGCGCTCGGTTCAAGCCAACTACAAATTGTGGTGCTGACAAGTTTCAAAAACATAGTCTTTGTGAAATGAGTATTATGAATTATGTGTATGTGTGTGTATATATAATATATATATATATATATATATATATATATATATATATATATATATATATATATATATATATATATATATATATATATATATATATATATATATATATATATATATATATATATATATATATATATATATATATATATATATATATATATATATATATATATATATATATATATATATATATATATATATATATATATATATATATATATATATATATATATATATATATATATATATATATATATATATATATATATATATATATATATATATATATATATATATATATATATATATATATATATATATATATATTATATGTGTGGAAGTGAAGCTTGGAATTGGCAAAAGAAGGATGAAAGTAGACTAAATGCAGTCGAAATGCGATCTCTTAGAAGAATGTGCGACAAAACGATGTATGATAGATGTACGAATAGTGAAATAAGGAAGGAATGCAAAGCTGAGATAAGCATTATCGATAGAATTAAGAAAGGTGTGTTGAGATGGTTTGGACATGTAGAACGAATGAGTGAGGAAAGAACGGTAAACTGCCTACCCCTGCGGGGAAGCGGCGTGAGGGTTAGTTAGTTAGTTAGTTATATATATATATATATATATATATATATATATATATATATATATATATATATATATATATATATATATATATATATATATATATATATATATATATATATATATATATATATATATATATATATATATATATATATATATATATATATATATATATATATATATATATATATATATATATATATATATATATATATATATATATATATATATATATATGTGTGTATATTTAAATGTATATTTTCAAATTATCCCACGAATACAAAAAAATACGTAAGGGGTAACTCGTGATCTAAATGATTCAGAATGCGTTCGGTTGCGCGAAACCGGTCATGTCTCTGCGATTTAAAAAAATAATTTTAAAACTTTTCAACTCCTTACCTTTCATTAACTCTTGTTTTCAAAATCATATATTTATTTCGTAGTAAAAATATTATCCAATACAAAAACGGTATTTTAAGCCGAAAATTCAATTTCATCTAATGTCTACCTGGGCCTAAAGAAAAAAGTTTCGATTTATCGTATATTGGATATATATTATTTATATATCCTTAACGACTTATTTCACACCTTACTCAAATAAATGTAGTCTTTCTTTCTTTAAATGATAAATGCATTGTATGCTACACTTATTCATTTTAATATTTCAACGAGGATTGTGCAATTTTATATAGATCACAAGGCATTGAATTAATAACTTTTTATTGATTATTATTTTATCTTTTACGATGACTTATTTTTTAATGATGCGAAAGGGGTATCTTTTTAAGTACCTTCTTTTAATCACTGTTCTTGACTCAAGCATAGAAAAGTGGATAATTACAATTTTATAATTCATTAACTGTATTTGCAGCGTACAACATGACGTACTTTTATTTTTATTTATTGTTTCATCATTCACTTTGTGAAGACATGATGAAATTGTAAAAGCAAAACACTTGTTTTTTACCATTTTATTTTTTTATTTTTTTTACTCATGTGGTAATAAACATGTGTTTTGCTTTTACAATTATACTTTATTTACAACATTTTGAGTGTGTCCAAATACTTGTTCACAAAATCTGGATTATCTCCAATTACAGGAGTTATTTTCATAATATTTTTTTGACATCTCATCAAAGATGAAGAAGAATATGGAAGTCTGGGCATTTACGGGGCTGACGACCGTCATAAGCTGGTTTAATTGATCACTTTACACACGTGTAACATTCACCAATTCTACCCATTATTGACAACCACACTACTCAAATTCTTGGAAGTTCTATATATATGAACCAATTTAGAAACCTTGTTCATGAATCACTAGAACTTCACTAGAGACATCTATTGGTGAGAAGTATAGAAGCCTTTTTTTAAGCAGAAACTCTTATATTAGTATGTGAGATCTGAATCCTGGATTATAATCACACACATGAGAAACGCCAGAAAATACCATTTAATTTTTATTATCAAGCTTATAATTTGACCAGATAATTTATTTACAACATTTTGAGTGTGTCCAAATACTTGTTCACAAAATCTGGATTATCTCCAATTACACTAGTTATTTTCATATTATTTTTTTGACATCTCATCAAAGATGAAGAAGAATATGGAAGTCTTATTATTATTATTATTTGATGAGATGTCAAAAAAATAATTATACTTTATAATGACCCTCGATTTTTCCATTTACACCACTGGGAATTTATTTATTTATTAACAATTTCTATTATGATATATTTTTCCATTCATAGTTGTAGCCATTTCATCGTGGAAAAATAATAAGAGCACATAAAAAATATTGGAGTCTGGATTTTACACTTTTACTCTTAGTTTTGTTATAATTACGTTTTCTCATAAACTATACTAGATTAAATATTTTCAAAATTTGATTCGATATATTGTAAAATATGATATGTTTTCGAATGAAAAAAGCAACAAAACCGTTTAGAATAGAGACCCTCGACCTCAAATAATATATTTTTAATATTCATCCCCCAAGCATTTGAGCATAGTTTTTATGTAACCCTTACCCCCGAAGACATTCATTCTACGAACTTGTGTCTTTTGCGTTGCTTACATAGGGGGGGAGGGTAGAACGCTTTATTTACTCACCACATATATTTATGTCTTCCGGATTAGGGAACCTGCCACCGACATCAAGTAAACTAGCCTACAAAATAACTTTTCTTCAAAATTGTACAATATGAATCAACTAATTTTCCTACCATGATTTCTGTTTTTTTTTCATAAAAGCAACTGAAATACACTGAAATTTTCAAATTCGAGTAAATATATTAATATATATATATATATATATATATATATATATATATATATATATATATATATATATATATATATATATATATAAATATATAAATAAATATATATATATATATATATATATATATATATATATATATATATATATATATATATATATATATATATATATATATATATATATATATATTATATATATATATATATATAGTATATATATTTATATATATATATATATATATATATATATATATATATATATATATATATATATATATATATATATATATATATATATATATATATATATATATAAATATATATATATATATATATATATATATATATATATATATATATATATATATATATATATATATATATATATATATATATATATATATATATATATATATATATATATATATATATATATATATATATATATATATATATATATATATATATATATATATATATATATATATTTATATATATATATATGTATATATATATATATATATATATATATATATATATATATATATATATATATATATTTATATATAAATATAAATATATATTTATATATATATATATATATATATATATATATATATATATATATATATATATATATATATATATATATATATATATATATATATATATATATATATATATATATATATATATATATATATATATATATATATATATATATATATATATATATATATTGTTTTTTATCATCCTCCCAATTATTAGTTTTCAAGATTTTTTCTTCTATCAAGAGCAATTGCAACTTTTTTTAAACAACATTGTAGCTCAATTTGAAAATCAAATAAAACGTAACAAATTTTAAGAAAATCTGTTTACATATTCATCTAAAAAAAAAAGATTTTCATTGAATTTCAAAGATTCATAAATGTTTGTGAGGTGTTATATACGTATAACGGTGTATTTCTATTCACTCGCCTTAATATGAATTTAAATCTCAATTTCCCATATAAAATGTCACACTTGTAAATTTTTGTGACATTATCAAGTAAAAAAAAAGAAAACTAGCAATAAAAAGGGTTCTTTGGATTACATATCTACAAATGCACACGATTGATGATTTGCAAAACCTTAAAAGAAATAAACTGTAACAGGATTTTTTTTCATTTCGCTGAGATGAAATGATTAGAAAATATATTTGCTGTGTAAATTCAGGATTGAAAAAAAAGATATGAAATTTTCATGAGTAAATGTTAAAAATTATACTTAAATAAATATCCCCATTATTTACGATAAATGTCTCTTATAAATACTCGATCTCACAACCTGTCACTATTCAACAATTCTAGGGATAAAATATTTATTCCAGGATAGTAACAAACTGTGGTCCCCCGTGATTTATAACAGATTCCCATTGCATTGCGTGTTTCGGTTAAAACTACCCTATCACCAGTGGTTCTATTTCTAAAGCCACATATAAATAAGTATTACCTACTATGCACGTTGTTCGAATGTACTATACTAAATTTATGTATGTGTAAAGTATAGTCGGACTGCGATAAGGACACTATTCTGAAAGAAGTCGCCCGAAATGGTAAAAGGTAAAAGGGTCCGATGCAATTCATAAACACAGCCAATATGAAGCTAACGACAGTGATGCCATTTATGCCTAATATATACATAGATTTGCTTATAATATTTTTTATATTTTCCATATTTATCCATAAGATAAATTTTTAGAGCAAATTTGAGTATGTACGCATATTTTAATAATATATTTTATTAGTTTATACAAAATGAGTATGTGAGCATATTTTGATCATATATTTTATAAGTTTATACATACAATAAATATGAGTATGTGTGTATATTTAAACAAAATATATTTTTAGCAACATTTTAAGTGTGTCTAAATACTTGTTCACAAATCTGAATTATCTCCGATTATAGGAGTTATTTTTCATGTTGTTTTTGACATCTCCACATCGATGAAGAAGAATATGGATGTCTGGTAAGCCAAGTAAATAGCCAGACATCTATATTCTTCTTCATCTAAGTTGAGATGTCAGGAAAAAGCATTTTGTTAAAAGTATTTACAAGGAATAAGCATATTTGATTGATGTATTTGTTTTGTATTCACACCAAATAAGAGCATGCATACATATTTAAATCATGTATTTTATTCGTATATACAACAAAAACCATTATAGTGTGTCCACATATTTGAATCATGTATTTTGTTCGTATATACAACAAATATTAGCAATTCTACATATTTGAATCACTTTTTTTTGTTACTTTATACAACAAATATAAGTAAGTGTACATATTTTAATCGTGTATTTTGTTCGTATATACAACAAATATTAGTGTCTGCATATTTGAATCATGTATTTTGTTCGTATATACAACAAATATTAGCAATTCTACATATTTGAATCACTTTTTTTTGTTACTTTATACAACAAATATAAGTAAGTGTACATATTTTAATCGTGTATTTTGTTCGTATATACAACAAATATTAGTGTCTGCATATTTGAATCATGTATTTTGTTTGTATATACAACAAATATTAGTGTCTGCATATTTAAATCATGTATTTTGTTCGTATATTCAACAAATATTAGTGTCTGCATATTTGAATCATGTATTTTGTTCGTATATACAACCGTTTTGTTTTGTCCGCCATTTTGTCCGCCTCCGTAGTGTAATCGTCAGCACGCTCGGCTACCGTTCTGGAGGTCCCGGGTTCGATTCCCAAGGGGGGTAAAATAAATATAAGTGATTTTTTCACTGTCATATTTACTCAATATTACCCTGGACTGGTACCAGAAGTGGAGGACTGATCACCCTTCCTTCATGTGTAAACGATCACGATAACACTGCGTTTATATGACACAGTGCCCTATGCACCATTGGGGTGAGAATAAGGGTTTTATTATTATTTATATACAGCAAATATTAGTAGGTCGGCATATTTGAATCATGTATTTAGTTCATATATACAACAAACATGGGACGTTCGCATATTTAACGATAAAATAATGATGATCGACAATATTTGAATGAATTGCGCGAAGTAGTCAGCAAGTTAACATAATATTTCAGAACTAAAGTGGGCAGTAATGTGAACGCTTGAACGTAACGAACATTTATGTCCCATTGTAGTAAGCTTATTCGGATAATTTATTTGATCACATCTAATTGGAACTTCATAAACAGATAACTCGCGCACTGGACGATAATTATCAGTAAACTAAACTGGTTGCCACGAGAGTATTGGAATATTGTATATCATGTTATTATATTATAATATTTAAATGATTTAATAAACAATATTCATTTACAACATTTTGAGTGTGTCCAAATACTTGTTCACATAATCTGGATTATCTCCAATTACAGATTTTGTCAACAAGTATTTGGACACACTCAAAATGTTGTAAATAAATTATCTGGTCAAATTATTAGCTTAAATAATAAAAATGTCCGCCTCCGTAGTGTAATGGTCAGCACGCTCGGCTACCGTTCTGGAGGTCCCGGGTTCGATTCCCAGGGGGGGTCAAATAAATAAAAGTGATTTTTTACTGTAATATTTATTCAATATTACCCTGGACTGGTACCTGAAGCGGAGGGCTGATCACCTTTCCTTCATTTGTAAACGATCAAGATAACACTGCGTTTATATGAAGCAGTGCCCTATGCACCATTGGGGTGCGGATAAGGGTTTTATTATTATTAAATAATAAAAATTAAAATGGTATTTTCTGGCGTTTCTCATGTGTGTGATTGATATCCAGGATTTGGACCTCACATACTTATACAAGAGTTTCTGCTTGATAAAAAGCTTCTTTACATCTCACCAATAGATGTCTCTAGTGAAGTTCTAGAACAAGGTTTCTAAATTGGTTCATATTTGTAGAACTTCCAAGAATTTGAGTAGTGTGGTTGTCAAAAATGGGTAGAATTGGTGAATGTTACACGTGTGTAAAGTGATCACTCAAACCAGCCTATGACGGTCGTCAGCCCCGTAAATGCCCAGACTTCCATATTCTTCTTCATCTTTGATGAGATATCAAAAAATAATACAATATTCATATTTTATTTATTGTTTCGGCATTTACTTTGTGGTAAGACAATGATTAAGGAAACACTCGTTTTTATACCACTTGAGTTAATTAATGACTACTAGTTCCGGAAGCTAAACTTCCATCGTCAGGTCTGAACAATAACTAGTAGTCATTAATGGACTCAAGTGGTATAGAAACAAGTGTTTTTTCTTAATCATTGTTACAATATTCATCATGTAAGTATTATAATAATTTATCGGCAGTGAAAATATTATTTCCAATAGAATCCATTAAAAAATGAGAGGAATGGAAATAATTTTATGCTTATTTTTATTTAAATTTTGAAAACATACTTTATTAATACATTTTGACTTACATGTTTCATTACTTATTTTTATATACATTTAGATTGATTTGTTTATTTAAATGTTAACATCTCAACATAGATAAAGAAGAATATGAAAGTCTGGATATTTACAGGTCGTATGACCTGCCATAGGCTGGTTAAGTGATCACTTTGGACACGTGCGATGTTCACCATTCTACCTATTCTACCTTTTTAATTTTAACATCTCAACATAGATGAAGAAGAATATGAAATATGAAATATGATCACTTTGATCACTTTGATGTTCACTATTCTACCTATGATTGATAACCACACTACTCAAATTTTCAAACTTTCACTAACGTCACAAACCCACATTTTTGACGTTTGTGAAAGTATTTGGACACACTCAAAATGTCGTGATTTGTTTATTCCCTAAGCTGAATAAATAAAAAAAATATTTTGTATTTTAAAAACATTTTTCGCTTTGTAGAAAGGTAATATACTTCTCCTCATCACTCATAGTTTTCTTTATATAAGACCATTCAAAAACTCTACTTCACAATAAAAAAAAACAGACTTTTAGAAAAATAATTTATTTGTGTATTTATTAGTTGTAAATTATTATAAATTCCCTTTTTAATTTGTAATATTTCTTACTAATCTAATTTATGTTCTGTATTGCATGTGTGTAATATATTTAGACCTTCATTTTTATCGAATTGAAATAGCTTACAGATTTAATAATTCAAATATTTGGGCAAATTGAAAAGCCGGATTCTTTGAAAGTTAAGAAGTTTTGATATCTTTTGTTTAAAGTTGTGTTTTTTATGCTTGTCGAATTCGTGATTTTCCGTTACACTTTCCCGCGCAATTACTGCAAGCCGTCGCCTATAGAGGGACTTGTGCAATCAATTAATATCCATTTGGAGAGGCAGAAACTCTTCAGCGACAAAGTTTCAAGGAAGGGGAGGATGCCTCGTTAGATGTGATCAATAAAAATAATAATTGTCGTTATAAGACGTTTAAAAATTGTTTTATTGTACCAATTACGGGACGTCTGCTGTCTGCTGCCTGCCATTGTGTTGGCTGATGACAAATTCAATTATCGAACGGACTTGTGACATTGGTTTTGGGTTTCATTTGTGAACGCTTCAATTGTTGTGGGATTTCGAACAATCCCGTGTTTCTTGTCTGCATACAAATTTTTATTCAAGGATAAATGATTCGGAGAATTGTTTTCCTTTTATTCAAATGCATATTTCTTAACTTACAGAGATCAGGAGATATTAAGATATGAAAACTTATATGTTATTGTTACTTTATCGTTACTTTCGATCGATTTATTTTTATTTCAAACGCATTTTTTAAAAAATTATTATTATAGGTGTCTTTATTGAAGATGAAATATCCATCTTTTTATTAATGAATGCAATACATAAATATTCAATAAAAGGGAATATATATATATATATATATATATATATATATATATATATATATATATATATATATATATATATATATATTTATATATAGGACTAATAACCCAGTGACTGGATAAATAAGGAGCTCTTAAATTTTTTTTATTTAATTTTTTCTCAGTTTTTGAGTCCACCTCCGTAGCGCAGTGGTCAGCGCGTTTAGCTACCGTGCTGGAGGTCCCGGGTTCGATTCCCAGGAGGGTCAAAATAAATATGGCCGATTTTCACTCTCATACTTATTTAATACCACCCTGGACTGGTACAAGAAGCGCAGGGCTGATCACCTTGCCTTCATGCAATTTACGATCAAGATAACACTGCGTCGCTATGCAGTGCCCTATGGACCATTGGGTGCAGATAAGGATTAGAAGTTTTTGAGTAAGTAATTTCAATCAAAATTGTGTGTTTTTTTAACATTTTGTATTTATTTAAATTTTTGTTGTTATTTATGCATATATTTTTGAAGGGACGCTAGTCTATTCATATATATTTATATACATGTTCTCAGTACTAAAAAAAAGGTTAAAAAAATTATCCGAAAATGTCAGAAATACAATATCTAATATAACATCTAATATAATAATATATAAATGTCATACGTTCAATCCTCCCCGCCTACTTCAGCGGGAAACTATGAGAGAGCCGGGTATCTAAATGTCTAGTATTGAGCCTGTCTAAAGCAAGCACATTTCCTCGGATTTATTCTATTCCACTACCCTTTAACCTTTAATCGTAAATTTTCAATTGCCTGCGCAAGTGGAATCCAGAGGAAAACTGGGACTATCAAACGGGACTTAAACTTCCCGAAGTTGGGAGCGAGACGCGAGACAAACTTTACTAATGTTTTCCTAGACCCAGTTCACCAAAGATCTCAAAATATTTTTTTGCGACTTTTTTCTTTATTAGAAATTAAGATCGTTATAAATTATATATTTAATATTCCATATTTATTTCTTAATGATAAGACACTTTTAATTGTTCTATTAAAAATAATTCAATTACTATAAACAAATAAATAGATATTTATATTGACATCTCAGAATAGAAGACTAATAATATGGACGTTTGAGTATTAACAGAATAATACTCTGTCGTAGGCTGTGTTAAATGATCACATTGTACACGTGTAACATTTACCATTCCATCCATGATTGACAACCACGCTACTCAAATTTCAGAAGTTGTTCTCGTGCCCTCTACGGTTGAGTTGAGTAAACGTTTTTATTTGAAAAAGACCTTTTTGTAATATTATTTAAAATTTTCCCCTTATTATTAGGTTTATATATATATATATGTGTATATATATATATATATATATATATATATATATATATATATATATATATATATATATATATATATATATATATATATATATATATATATATATATATATATATATATAAATATATATATATTTATATATATATATATATATATATATATATATATATATATATATATATATATATATATATATATATATATATATATATATATATATAAATATAAATATATTTATATATATATATATATATATATATATATATATATATATATATATATATATATATATATATATATATATATATATATATATATATATATATATATATATATATATATATATATATATATATATATATATATATCCAGGAAATATAAAATACCTTATAAGATACAGTATTATTATTCTAAAATCATCTTATAGAATGTTAGTAATTTCACTATCGCTGTAGCTAAAGGTGAACGATGCCCACTTAGATAGAGCCTTCTCCAGGGGATAAAGAAGCCTTGGCCATTACATGAAATGACATGGCTGTAAAAACTAAGGGCGAACAATGAACAAAAAAATAGGGGTAGCTTTGACGCGAGTTGAAACGTGTCCCGATGAGAAGAAATGGTTTAATTTTTCGGAAAAAAGATTTTGAATCTTTACGACTTCAAGTTTATTGCTTTTCTTGTCTCAAATAAAATTGATAGTAGCTTTTCTTATCGAACTCGAATGCAGCTGTAAAAAATACATTGAAATAGTATTCAATTCGTTTATCGATGACATGTTATGTAGGAGTATATACATACAAGTATAGTGGATTTACAATCTGAAGAAATCATGGATAGAGATTTTCGTTGTTGTTCACACATCAGTTTTCTTCACAGAACATGATAAAAAATTTACTTGATAATATTGATTTGTAAGTCTTTTAGTTTAAAAACGAAACCAAAAACCATTTATTTGCCATAGAAATAAACAAGTATCCATAATAATAAAGAAGGCAGAGAAATCTCCAGTTTCTAGAAAATAATTGAATGAAAGTTCTAGATTTTCTTGGATGAGTCTTTAGATGTTAATGAATGACATTATCTCTCATTACCGATGATCGCATTAGAGATTCATTCAATTTAAATACTCAATATTTCTAAACTCACGACATAATACTTTTTTCTGTAACTGAAATGGGAATCAAACTAATTCAATGCAGCCCGGAAACAATTGAAACATAGTAATTCAATTGTTTTATTTTTATTCTTTATTATTACATGAAAAAAAAGATACACTGAAGTTTACTTTTCACATTATTTTGAGTGTCAATTTTTTTCAGAAATCTATGTTTGACTCTAAATAGAGTTATTTCATATTGATATCTCAACTTGGATGAAAAAGAGTAAAACAATCTAGGTATTGATAAAAGTACGACTTGCTGTAGGATAGTTTATTTGATCACTCTATATGCATGGAACATTCACCAATGCAACCTATGAATAATAACTACACCTAATCAATTTTGGAAGCCATTTTATGCTTCAATTGACACCTTCTTTCACATGCTATATCTCAGCACCATCTGTAGCAGAGTGAAGTATTTTTTTTTAAATTAACAGATACCTTTTACAAATGTTTGTAAGATTCATTTTACATACTACGATAAGCGTCATTTTTAATTTGTATAAAACTGATATTTTTACCACTTTCCTTTTTTTCACAATATTTGAGTGTGTCCAAATCTTTGTTCACAAATCTGGGTTTGACAAAAGTCGAACCCAGATTTGATTTAAATAAGAATATACCTCATAATTTAAATACTTCTAAACCAGCCAGTAAATACACAATCTTCCATATTCTTCTTCATCTTTTTTGAGATATCAATAAAAAATCTAGTTTTTAGTACCTTTTATACTTCTATTGAGGTGTGTTATAAAAAAAATGACAGCTACAAAGTCTCTTCCACATAAATTTTGTTTGACCAGTGACTGGGTTTTGTCGTAATCGACATCATCGGACTGAGCGAAACCTGGTCACTGGTCAAATAAAATATATGTGGAAAAAACTACATACTTAGTTATTTCTTGGGTGTTTTTCGCAGATACTTTGTGCCACATTTTATTGAATTCACAATAAAACAACTTTGTTTTTAACCACTTTTTACTGGCATATTTTTCTTCTATCTATTACATGTTACAGAGTATATGTGAAACCCTGATGATGACAAGGTTTGTCGAAATCAGTTGGAGAAAAAATGTGGGTACCAATAAAAAAGTGCCTAAAAAACAAAGTTATTTTGTTTCATAAAAAGTTTTTATTTTATTATGTTAAATACAGTTCTACCATGAAATGTCAATACAAAATATAAATCTAGTAAAAGTTAAAATTCACAAAAAAATTAATTATTTACGTAAATTGGTGATGCCAAGACGTCGAACGAATCCATTTCAGAAACTGACCAATACAGAAAGAGTATACTGGTCACGACCCGTGGACATGTACGATCTACATGTCGCGTTGGCTGAAAGGCAAGCTTTCACAAAGTTACGGAATTCCTTGCGAAAAGGATTGACAAGTCAAAAGGACATGTCCGAGTAGAATAAATAAACAATTTGCTTAGGGAAAGGTGGAGGCAACCGATACACAAGTCTTAAGAAAGGGCTCAAAAACAGCTGTCTCCGAAGGTTTGAATAAATGAAAACGAGCTGACATCTAGTGACAAAAAAAAATCCGCGCGTTTTAAGGGCTAAATCAATTTAACGTTCTCAGTATTTCAAATTATTATATTAATTTTTGACACTTCAAAATATGGTCATTCTAAGAAAATTTCTCGGACACAGAGGACAAATCGTAGTCATATAGGAGAAAGTTACCAAGTGCATTTTTTTTTACATAAACGTGATCATTTACTATTTGATATCTTGCTTGATATTTCCCTGAAAGAAATCCCAAAGGATTTTTAACTTGGAAGTATAATATACTTATTGACTTGTTAAGAATGGCTAACTGCATTGATGTTTGTGAAAGTGAGCAAAAGTGACTTAAATGACCCTCCTCAACATTTTACGTTTTGTTAGTTGGTCACTTTCTCCTGTACAACTACGAAATGCTGCAAAGGGTACTGTTTTCCATCTACGTAGTGTTGTCGTGATCGTTAATTACATAAATGCAATGTTTTTGACATCTCAACGCAGATGAAGAAGACAATGGAAGTCTAGGTAAGCCACGTAAGCCAAGTAAATGCCCAGAGTTCCATATCATCTATACCTATTATTAGATTTCAAAAATAATGTAAAAAGATAACTTTTCATTGGAGATAATCAAGATTTGAGAACAAGTATTTTGACACACGAAAATTGTTGTGAAAAGGACTTTAATATCATTGAGTGACTGATCCATTTCTGAAGTCCATGTGTAATGCATACAAGGTGTTAAAAAATAGTTTTTATGTTATGTTAAAAGTTACTAAACTATGCAACAAAAAAATATAAAAATACGTTCGCTTTGTTAAGGACAAATAACTTCCTAATAACTTATTCAGCGGAATGGACTCGTCCACGTTAGTAACACAATCGAGGAGAATAATAAATACCCGGTCGTGTCGTGCAAAAATGCAAAGCGGATATGAACAATTTCCACGGAAACAAAACACAAAGCAAAATGGGCCGTGGTTTGTTAATTTTCTTTTGTGCCCGTAATGCGATAATTGCGGTCACGTAACCTTTCACACCGCCCTCCCCCGCGTGGTGACTTCTTACCAGGCTTGCAGAAGAAGAAAAATAATTGTCCGAGTCGAATTCAGACTATTGGACCGTGTTATCCAGAAACCATCCAACCCATAATTTGCAAAATTTTACTCTATGATGAATAATATTTTTTTATTCAAAACTTCATCTACACCCGATGGTGCATAGGGCACTGCGTCATATAAACGTGGTGTTATCTTGATTTCTGATACATAAAGGAAAGGTGATCAACTCTCGGCTTCAGGCACCAGTACAAAGTAATATTTAATAAATATTAGAGTGAAAAAATATCACTTACATATTTCATCAATAGTAAATTTTAAATTTGCTGAAAACAACCAACCCAAAAGCTAAACACAACAATTTATTGAGAACTTTTTTCTGTTTATTTTTTTTGACATCTCAACATAGATGAAGAAAGATATGGCAGTCTATACAATTACAGGGTTTACAACCTTTAATAGGCTGTTAAGTGATAACATTACACACGTGTAACATTCACCAATTCTACCCATGACGACAACCACAATACTCAATTTTTAGGAACTTCTAGATTTATTGATCAAACTCGTAATCAAATATTTTCCATAATCAGTTTCTAAAATTATTGATGCAGTTTACTGACGCAATTTTGACTTATTGATTATTTATTTTAAAAGGGTGAGTTGACGAGTTCCATGCTCCAGACCATCGGATCTAAGAACCAAATATAATTGAAGTAATAATAATTGTTTATTTCGATTTCACTTAACGGTTGGCGCTATACTTGGACAACAATATATTGTAATATTTTTTTTTAATTAACTAAATTAAAATAAAATATTTAAAAGTATTTTAATTTTTAGTAATATTTAAGAGACAAGTAGGAAAATAAGACCAATGAAAATCGCAACACTGCGCTCCAGTTCTACCACATGTTCAGTCACCATCTGTACTCCACAGGCACTTTTGATAAACTTGATGAAATTTACATACTTCTATGTGAAAGATTTCTGCTGTGTGGGTATGAAAATAGAGGAGTACTTATAATTAGGAAAAAGAAAATTGACAAAGATATTCGGTTTACGATATTCATATGAGCTTATGTGTTGTTAAAGGAAAATATGAGCATTATTGATGTAATATAAATAGGTATACGTTTTTTCTTCAGTAGAAATAAAGTTCAATGTATTGAAACTCCACTTATCTTAACAAAAATACGTTTACAACATTTTGAGTGTGTCCAAATACTTGTTCACAAAATCTGGATTATCTCCAATTACAGGAGTTATTTTCATATTATTTTTTGACATCTCATCAAAAATGAAGGAGAATATGGAAGTCTGTTCATTTACGGGGCTGACGACCGCCATAGGCTGGTTTAGGTGATCACTTTACACACATGTAACATTCACCAATTCTACCCATTATTGACAACCACACTACTCAAATTCTTGGAAGTTCTATATATATGAACCAATTTAGAAACCTTGTTCTTAAATCACTAGAACTTCACTAGAGACATCTATTTGTGAGATGTCAAAAAATAATATAAAAATACATTTGTTATATATATCTAGAATTCATCCCCTGGTGGTCGATTTAAATGTAAAGATAATGAAAATTACTTCAACTTTACATCAGGCCTTTTATTTCTAACGACTTTAGAATTTCAATACTGGTTTTTAATCTGCACTATTAAGAAACCCAATTTATATATTTGTATTTATTTTATCGAAAACACTTTATGGTTATTAACACTACGTTATTAATGCGTCATAATTTCATTGTGATACCACCTTTCATACGGTGTATTTTATAGTGACCAATGGGCGATAAATAAAAGATTATTTTCTTTGAAATCGGTACTCACCTAATGCGGACTATGAAATAAAATTTATGAAAAAATATATTTCAAAGGGACAAAAAGTTTTCAGAATTTATGAATGCCTTCAAGGTAACTATCGATATTAATATCCATGTCTTTCAGAGGCTGATACTTTAAAGAAAGTTTGACTTATTTCTAACAAATATCCGTGATTATTTGAGTAGTACATTTGCAAACCACGATATGTTAAAAAAATATTTTTTTAGCCAATGGTGGCGATTGGTAGAAGATTAAAAATATTAACGTCTACGTTAATTATAATCTGTCAAGTTATGAATGAAATGGAATATAAAAATCAATACTCTTGCAAAACTTGCTGTACCGATAGACAGTTCACTCACAAAAATCTCTCAAAAAAACTCAAATCGGCAGAAGATTTAATCTCAACTTATTTTTTGATATCTCAACAAAGATAAAGAAGAAAATGGAAATCTAAGCATTTAGGGGGCTTACGACCGTCTAGACCGATAGGCTGGTTTAAATCACCACTTTACAAACGTATAAAATTCACCATTTCTATAATCACTAGAATTTCACTAGAGACATCTATTGGTAAGATGAAAGATGCTTTTTATTGGGCAGAATCTCTTTCAATTGAATGTGAGATCCGAATCCTGGATTATAATTATCACATACATGAGAAACATCAGAAAATCTCATTTTCATTATTTTTATTTTAGCTAATAATTTGACCAGTTAATTTATTATTCAGTATTTGGTCACACTCGAAATTTTGTAGTCTTAAATTAACATATTGTGTCGGGTTGTGGTCCCGTGGTAAGTGTCGCGGACTCTTGAGTCTATGGGTTCAAACCCACTCTACCACAATTTGATACCTATTTTTAATAATGAGTCGCTTAAGCTCATAGACATAGAATTAAATTGAAGTGTTTTTGTAAATAATAAAAGCAATAATATTTATCTTAAAAAATATATTTAAAAAAATAACGTGATTTGCAAGTGGACTACTCATTTGGAATAAGGAAAAGCTTCGGGAGTTTTGATGGCTTTGGGCATCTTTTTAAAGTTCGGCGAGTAGGGAAAAATGCCTATTCGCGGCCTGGCTCGCCGTTTCGGGAAGTGTGGTTCGATGACACGCGAGTTTCCGTTAGAATAATTTTCGATTGTCGGTAAAATCACCCCGACATTGATGTATGGAAGATATTATTCCAGCGCGATACTTCCAGGCGAGGAGCCTAGACGGGCTGGGGATAAGTTATTGGAGGGGAAAATGATAAGAATTTTGAATTTTTAGTGAGACAACTTAAGCAATAAAATCAATTTTATGATTTTATGGGGGTTTTCGAGATCCAAGGCGTGTAATTTTTACGGTTTTTGTGATTTGTGTCTGTGTTTATTGAGGCTGTTTTTCTTTGAGCTATATTTTTCAAAAAACATTTTTTTACCAATTGTTTTTCTTATGTGAAAAAAATATTTTATTTATTTCCTGTAAGCCGCTTTTCCTCTTATCACTCATTTTTTTTTAAATATATTTTTTGTATTACCGTACCTACTTTTAATACTATGTTTGTCTACCTTTAATAATATTTTAATATATTATATAAATGGAGCACTTACCTACCTATTTTATTTTTACAGTTTTTTTTTTAAAATTCCGCAACCTCTTTAATTTTGTATACTAAAAAGTAGAAAAATATTATGACAATAATAACTCTATTTGTGTACAGCACAAACGACTTAAAAATTACAAATGATAGTATAAATAACTATTGAAAAAAATATTTATATATTAATTTATGGTAAAATTTAAAATTAATAAATACTTTTAAATCCAAATTGAAAAAAAAGAAGCCTTTACTTAAGAAAAAAATCATTTAAAAAGTTATTTTTATACAGTTTACACATTATGTGTGAAAATGATGCAAACTGGCTCTTTAGTCATCGAAAAATTCTCTACCAAACGGTGAAAAATTGACTTGTACTAAAAAAGGGTGTATTTTTTTAATGCTGAAATGCTGAATTCTCCAATGTAAAAATCTCACATTATTATTTTAAATATCCAACAGGGCACTGAAACTTGAGAAGTAAAAATGCGACGCCTATATAAAATATTTTTAAGTACGCTTTTATATTACAAAGTCATGCCGGAGAAAACAAGAATTTAAGATCTTTCTAAATCTGTGTAATAAACTCGCAGTATTAAATTCCGTAGGTATATAAATCGACACAACAGCTCGGTATTAAACAAATAAACCATTTAAATCCAATGAATTGCCTGAATTACTCCGCAGTATGATATCCACACACGCCAAGCTGTTAGGGGAGGAGTCGCAGTCCTACCTCTTTTCATATAAATTCAGAAAAATAAGGACAAAGCAACTTCATCCAGATGCAGATGACATTTGGAAGCATATTTCTTGTTGCTCTGCTGCTATCCTGGTATCTAAAATTCAACGTTTTTACAGTTAGTTAGACTTGAAAAGAGTCCTGCGAAAATACTTTTTTTAAGTAACTGAATTTTTTCATTCCTTTGAAATTCAGTTATTTGAATGTATGAAAATATTTTACTTGTAAAATTTAAAAATAAATCCTACTTGCATACGCTTTCATCATTAATAAATGTGCATTTTGATGAATAATTAAATATATATTTTTTTTAAATTATACACTTGTATAAAACCACTCAACGAGATTTATTTCTAAAATTTATATTTGAAGCACCAACTTCGTAATTTTCCATTTTATAGTTAAAATGTAACTTTGTTTTAAAATAACTATAAATATTTTATTATAACTTAATTATAATGTCTACCGATTTCGAAGCTAACTGCTTCTTTATCAAGACTGATTAATAATAATATAAATCAGTCTTAATAAAGATGCGGTTAGCTTCAAAATCGATAAACGTTATAATTAAGTTATAATAAAATATTCAATGTGCTTTTAAAATAAAGTTACATTTTAATTATGAAGGCTTATTTCATTAAACATGACTAGTTTCGAAAAATAGCAAATGTTTTTATCTTCAGGTGAAAAGTACAACTCAAGATTAAGATACGTTGACAATTAAAAATGAAGTCGTGTTTAATGAAATAAAACTCATTGAGTCGTTTAAGGCAAGCGTTTTATATTTAAAAATATATCAACATATCATTCCACAAAGTTAATGCTGAATCAATAAATAATATTTAATATTTTATTTATTGTTTCGGCATTCACTTTGTGGTAAGACATGATAAAATCAGAAAAACTTTTTTTTACCCCTTTATATTTATACTTATTTTATGATAGCTTCCATCTTCAGGTCTTAATATAAACCTTTTTATTTAGACCTGAAGATAGAAGCTTAGATTTCAAAACTAGTAGTTATAATAAAATAAATATAGCTCAAGTGGTAAAAGGTAAGTGTGTTTCTTTTACAATAATTACATACGTTTAAGATTTAATATTTATCTAATAATTTGATACGTAAAACTTAAATGAAAGGGAACGTTTCAATCGATTTTGTTTCATTAAAAATCTGACACGATGTACTTCAATTAAAATCAACCCTATTTCTATCACTATGAAAACATTTAAGTCATCTCGGCCACCCCACACGTCACTCACAACCCAACCCTTGAAGTAACAAAAACTAATTGAATTGAATAGCGATTCCTTATAAAAGCGGAGCAAAAATACAGATTCCCTTCAATCTAGGATGCGTTGCGAGGGGTTTCTGCCAGTTGATGTTGAAAATGCGTCAATTGTCACATAATTGCACTCGTTTATTTGCGACATGGCAGCAGAATGCGTTTTAATGAAGCCCTAGCCTCTTGTCTCAGTGCGCCGCCGATAGATGGCGATAGTGCTCGAGTGGCGACTGGCATGCGTCACTTTGTTTAGCTGTTGAATGGCCATTGTTGGGGCGACTGCTAACTACCTGAGCCATATTGAGTAAAATGCAAATTCAGGACACGGGGTGATTCCATATTCCATCCTTGAATTTGAATAGAAACAAAATTCACATAATGAAGTTAATACTAATGCTAAAATGCGATGAACATGTTACAGACAAAAAATAGCCATAAAAAGAGAACATTTGTAGTTGTTAAAACTAGTGTTTACTTTATATCATTTTAAAAAAGTTACCCAGTAAAAAGCTAGCTGTGCAAAGCTGAGATAAGCATTATCGATAAAATTAAGAAAGGTGTGTTGAGATGGTTTGGACATGTAGAACGAATGAGTGAGGAAAGAACGGTAAAACAAATTTATGAGGCGAATGTTAGCGGGAAAAGAAGCAGAGGAAGACCGAGAAAAACATGGCACGATCAGGTATGCCAAATACTTGAAAGTGGTCAGGTTAGGAGTCGTAACAATCGGCGGGTATGTATGAGGAGATGCATGAACGTGGAAGAGGCGAAGAATGTTTGCAAGGACAGAGTGGTGTGGCGCTCTATTCTCTCTGCCTACCCCTGCGGGGAAGCGGCGTGATGGTTAGTTAGTTAGTTAGTTTTAGTAAAAAGGTTTCATTTTTTAATATTTAAATCGTCATATTAATCCACAAAGTTAATTCCAAATCAATAAAAAATATAAAATCCAGTTTTCTATTTAAAAAGCATTATTAATTTGGTGGCTTAATATTAAATTACAGAACTTTTCTAAAAATATGTCATTTACTTTATGTAATACCACTAAAAAACTGTACTTCACGGCTACCAATTTTTCTGATAACTATAGACAGATAAGGGAATGGTTATTTTGAAACCGGCAGTTTTTAAATGATATTACACAAAGTGAACGATTAATTTTATGAAGAGTGTCAATATTTTATTCTATAGTGTCACTAGGGTATCAAATACCGATAGCGAATGCAGTCACCATTCGTTGTGTTTAAGGAGATTTTTTTGACAGGAAGAAATTTAAGAAAATATCATATACTACAACATTTTGAGTGTGCTTAAATACTTATTCACAATTCTGCGCTTTCTCCACATAGGAGCTATTTTCCAATTTTCGACAATTCAACATGAAGAAGTTTTTGGATATCTGGGTATTAAAAAGGCTTATTACCTATCATATGCTGGTTAAGCGAAAGGTTTACACACTTGCGGAATTGACCATTATACCCATGATTGATAACCACACTACTTACCCAAATTTTTGGAACTCCTACATATATCAATAATCTCATGATATTGTTTATATGAGTTCATAACAGCTATTTATGTTGGATTGAGAAAGCTTTTATACAACAGAGACCACACTACTCATATTGTGGAACTCCTAGATACATGATCAATCTCAATATGACGGGTAATAAGCCTAGTAAATACGCAGACTTCCATATTCTTCTTCATATATGTTGAGATGTCAAAAAAATGTAATTTTACAAGTCGTTATATCATCTGAATACTTTTAGCAATGTTAACCCTTACTGGTCCAATGTCGAATCCCATTCGACATCGATTTTTTCCTCATAGGTCCCAATGTCGGAAGTTATTCGACTTTTTTTCATCATTAGTATTATTTATTTAAATTCCAAGCATACATTTTCGTCACTCGTATCTATTAACGCAGTATGTGGAGCAGAGGACAAAAGATTTTTTTCCAATTGGAATGTAATTGTCTACCTAGATTTATGTTAAAATTTTGGGGGACCGAGGGTTAACGTGCTAATTGAAATTAAAATGAGAAAATGAATGTTAAATGCAGACACTTTTTTTATGTGACAATTCACAGGGGGAGGCGCTCTCATTAGAATTCATCGCATGGACTTCAACAAGTCGACACTCGACTAGGCCGCAACAACTCGGTCCAACTAGCCAAGTGCCTGTCGTCAGATCAATCCCGAGTCCTTAACGATTCAGTTGGCCTAATGGAACAATCGGTGCTGGAAACTGCGGCCCACCGGGTACTGTAACCTTGTTAGGCTGGAATAACGAGGACTCTATAGAAATGGGCGAGGAGGATTCCTTGTATCCGTCAACAATTTATCTGCGCTGTTGTTCATACAAACATACACGATGGGCCAAAACTCATAATCATTATACGAAAAAAATACTGTCCAATTGCAAAACTGTTTTTTTAAAAAACTACACATTTAAGCGCATTATAAGCCTATCAATACAAGTCTATAAATAAAAAAATAATGTTCTTGTGTTCAAAATTGTACATAACTTAAGTTATCCACCGATTGTTTTACAATTTTGGTACAACATTGCATTGAAATACGCACGTGTTTTTATAAACCTCTAACCTGTGTTTTTTAAACATCTTTTTCAACAACAAAAATGGCACCACCATCGGTTGAACGAAACAACAACACACCTAATACGAAGCATTGCTCATGACGGAAAGAGTGCTCCTTATACCCATAAGCATTGTGAAACTAAACATATTAGAAATGTGTGATTTCTCTTTTATAGTTTTTCAATTGGTCACAGTTGTTAAAAAGAAAATTCAACACGCAGGCTCTTATAATTTTTATATTCTATGTAACAAATTATCAAATAACTTGTTTATAAGCATAAATTTTATGTCGACCATTTTCGAAGTTTTCAGCTTCTTCCTTGAGTCTAATATATATAATAAAACCCTTATCCGCACCCTAATGGTGCATAGGGCACTGTGTCATATTAACGCAGTGTTATCTTGATCGTTTACACATGAAGGAAAGGTGATCAGCCCTCCGCTTTAGGTACCAGTGCATGGTAATATTGAATAAATATTACTGTGAAAAAATCACTTATATTTATTTTACCCCCCTTGGGAATCGAACCCGGGACCTCCAGAACGGTAGCCGAGCGTGCTGACCATTACACTACGGAGGCGGACTAATATATACGAGTACTATAAACTTTCTACTTTTTTTTAATAATTATTAGAATGTCGAAAAGGTCAATTATTTGGCATCAATCTCAACTAGTATCTCAAATAATAATAAATGTTTTGATTAGCCTACATTCTTAAAAAGTAAATCACACTTATCACCGATATGTAAAATGGATTATATATTTTTTGGCATCTCATCAAAGATGAAGAAGAATATGGAAGTCTGAGCATTTACGGGGCTAAAGACCGTCATAGGTTGGTTTAAGTGATCATTTTATGTATACACGTGTAACATTCACCATTTCTACCCATTGTGGTCAACCACACTTCTCAAATTCTCATCTATGATGATATGTCAAAAAATAATATGAAAAATAATTGGAGATAATCAAGATTTTGTGAAAAAGTATTTGGACACACTAAAAATGTTGTAGAATAGATAATGTTTTGAATCCTGAAAATGGCAGTTACCCCTTCTGTGCGTAGTGAACGGGAAAATGAAATTACTCCACTGAAGAAAATCGAAGAATTTATCAAATGAAAGAGCAGCATTCTTGCACCATTTATATTGAAACAAATTTGAAATTTTAAGCAGGCATTAAGAATAAAGATTTACCCATCAAAATGTTATTTATCCAAAATTAGCAAGACAACCCTTAGCGTTCCGCAATCAGGGTTTGTTTTCAATTAATACTTTTTGATTGGGCGCGCTCTCCCGGCTTTGAGTAGAAGTTATTTGAACTTACCATAATGGATGGGCTAATAAATCTTTGTATAATTAATAATCGATTCGTTGATTAAAGTTTTGGCAAAAGTAGGAGCACTTAGAGGGAACAATTCATCCAGGACTTGGGTAACCATACGATCTGGGAAGAAGAGGGAAGGAATTCCTGACAAGCCGTTTATGTATTTTAATACAATGCAACAATATAAATAATCAACATGCAACCATTTTTATTTATTGTTTCGGCATTAAATTTGTATTAAGACATGTTACAATGATTAAGGAAAAATTGTTTTCATACCACTTTACTTTTATCCAAAAAATCCAAAAAAAACCTTAATTCTAATAATAATTTATTAAATAATATATTGTTTCAAAATTCTTCACCTTTGCTTTCCATTTTTCCTTTGTTTTCAAACTCCGCCCCTTTACTAACCCCCTTCCCCTTACTTTCCCCTCTCCTTTTTTATAGAACAATTTTATAGTTTTTATTTTAGTTATTATTCAGACCTGACGATGGAAGTTTAGCTTCCGAAATAAGAAGTCTTTAATAAAACTCAAGTGGTATAAAAACATGTGTTTCCTTAATCATTGTATCATGCAACAATAAAACAAAACTACTACAATACTACAACAATGGAACAACATTCGGTATCAACATTTTCTCCATACAGTGGAACCTCTCATAACGAGCACCCGTCATAACGAGTAATTCGCATAACGAGCATAAAAAAGTGAAAAAGTTGCTCCCTTGAGTAGCGAAATTTTACATAACGAGTTACAGAAAAGGGGCAAGTCTCTTTTTCACGACATTCACTTGTGAGTCGAGACTTCCGCACCAGTCAAAACAAAAATTGTTTGCTTTGTGAGTAAGATTCTGGACGAATTTTGCTAGTTATGAGAGGTTCCACTGTATTTTGTATATTAAATACAAGCATTGTTAACTTTATGGTATGGCAATATAATACTCTCCTTACTACACGAAGTGAACGATGTATGTAAACATTTTCTCCCTTTACTGATAGTCGTGAATTCAATCTCGCAATCAAATTATTAATCAAATTATGCAAAATAGATGTTCAAATGGTAAAATGAAAGAATGCAAGGCTTAGATAAGGAGTATCGATAAAATTAAGAAAGGTGTATTAAAATGGTTTGGACATGTTGAACAAATGAGTGAAAAAATAACAGTGAATGGTTCTACATATTTAAATTCAAACATAAGAGGTAACACATTTATTTAAATATAAATATGAAAAATGTGATACCAGGGTTAAGTATTAATTTACCAGCGGGTAAAATATTTTCAAAAAATAAAGGGATTAACGATTTTTAACCATGAGTAATTTTATTTAATACCAAATATAAAAAATTCTCGACTTTCTCGTATATATTTACATTTTGATATCAAGATTTTCTTGAAATAATCTTGAGAAAAATGCAATATTGTTGCATATACCTTTCCCTTTACGTCCCGAACTCGCAGATAGCTACATTCAGAAGTAAGAATAACCCTGAATGACCACTTAACAACTTCCAATGGGAGGAGTTTATTCTACCCACCGAAAGCCGCAATTACAACATAATGCTTCTATCTCCGCTAGCCGGACACTTCTTTCTTATTTCTACATTTTTTCTTACACACTCCCCTCTTTTCATCCACCCTAGGTGAAGAGCAGTATTGTTAGCAAAGGGAAATGAACTCTGGGGTGTATTAAACCCCCAAAGATACTTCATTACGCGAATGGATAAAGTTTACATGTTTGAATGGAATCTATACTGCATTTGATAGCCTTCTATACGTTCGGGGATATTTTTGTTTTCCCAATGCGAGAATGTGTTTACCAACAAACACCGTATTATGTTCGTTAGAAGCCTCAAAGAAATTCTCGTGTGCGTTAAATACGTTAAACATCATAAATATGTTTACATACTTCTATGGTTTTTGTTTGGAAATCGATACAAGATCACACAAAAAAATATTTTTTAGTAAGTCTAATTGTGTTACAGGTGAATATTCCGTCGAATTAATTTTTTGTATGTATATGTATATGTATATATATATATATATATATATATATATATATATATATATATATATATATATATATATATATATATATATAAATATATATATATATATATATATATAAAAAATATATATATATATATATATATATATATATATATATATATATATATTATATATATATATATATATATATATATATATATATATATATATATATATATATATATATATATATATATATATATATATATATATATATATATATATATATATATTTATATATATATATATATATAAATATAAATATATATATATATATATATATACATATATATATATATATATATATATATATATATATATATATATATATATATATATATATATATATATATATATATATATATATATATATATATATATATATATATATATATATATATATATATATATATATATATATATATATATATATATATATATATATATATATATATATATATATATATATATATATATATATATATATATATATATATATATATATATATATATATATATATATATATATATATATATATATATATATATATATATATATATATATTAATATATATATATATATATATATATATATATATATATATATATATATATATATATATATATATATATATATATATATATATATATATATATATATATATATATATGTATATATATATATATATATATATATATATATATATAAATATTTATATATATACATATATATATATATATATAAATATCAGTGGCGTGCCTAGGGTTTACCAGTAAGGCAAGCCCATTATTTTTCACATTCGTGAATACATGATGTGCCTATAATTTCTTCACCTCATATCATTCCCAGTATAGTAAGCACCCTGAAAGTATTATAAATATAAACAATGTATGCTAATCACTGTAAAAATGTGCATACATGTAACTTTTGTAAGGTTTAGCCATCACCTTGAAATAAAGAAAAGGTTCACTATAATAAAATATCATCCTCAGATATCAACCATCACCAATAAGTACCATCACCATATAATGGCATGCATAGTGTTTAATAATCATCATCGGAATCCATAGATATGTATACATACAACAATAATGGTTGATAAAGTATATGTGGTATGTTTATCAATTTTGATAGGATTTAAAAAAATAATAATCCTAAAAACATATTTGCTCAAACCTTTTTATGAATTATGAATAAAAGCTTTCGAGAATTATTTATCATACAAATAAATTTGCTTAAATCTTATAGAATAGCAATATACACATATTTGAAATTTGTGAAAAATACCCCCGCAACGTACTGAAACATTTTTATTTGTATTCTAAAGCGAACCGCCTATCTTTTTTCAAAAACGATTTTATAATATCCTCATAAAAAGTCACTGAATGTTTGAGATTTGCTAATAGTTTTTTTTCTATGGCAATCATAGAGAGTTCGGAAAGGCGATTTTGTCCTTCTGTATTTCTTAAGTACGTGTGTATTCGTTTTAATGCTGAAAATGCGCGTTCTGCTGAAGCACTTGTAGCTGGTATAGTGATCACCAAATGAGTTAACTTTAGCAACTCTGAAAATGCATCTTCAAGACTATTTTCGTTAATATAAAATCAAGTTAAGATAAAATAAGCTGAAATACATTAAAATCCTTCAAGTCCGAAGAAGAGTACAAACATATTAATTGATTTTTTAATGATTGTTTATCAAAATGAATACCGTAGTGAAATTCTAAAGATTCTAATTCGTCAGTTGGAAAATTCAGTTTATATCTGTCGTAAAAAAATGAAGTTTGAATATTTCAGAATATCTGTCATTAATTTCGGAAGATATGTTATCAATAATTTGGATGAAAATTCTTTTGTATTCCGTACGAGCACACGAAACATTTCGTCTTAAGCGAGGGGCAGTATTGTTTTGAGATGCAATGACATATATTTGATCAAATTGCGATTGAAAATCCGTACTCAACCAGTTATGAAATTCTTTTATCTTATTGCTGCAGTAACCCACGCCGATTTGCGATTTTTGTATGATATTATATAAACTATCGGTTTTTTCAAATATTATGTGAAATACTTGTAAAAAAAAATAAAATTAAAAGATTGTAAAGAATTATAAAAAGATTCCACCGACAAATTTGTATCGCCTTCCCATTGCTGAGGATTGTCAGCCATTTCACTAAATAAGCCAATTAGATTATTTTTTTGTTCAAATATAATATTTACAGTACGCGATGAGTACGCCCAACGAGTAGCAGAAATGTGTGGTATTTTTTTATTGCAAAATTTATCATAATGAGCGGATCTTTTTGTACTGTTGCTAAAAAATGAACCAAAGCCTGAACAGCAGAAAAAAATGAACTTATTTCACCAATTCTGCTACAAGACTTGGATAAAACTAGATTTAATATATGGGCATTACACCAAATATACCGTACGTTTCTTACCCCAGACATGACGTTCGCGCCATCGTAGCTTTGCGCGACTAATTTATTTTTGCAGTCATAAATATTTGCGTAATGCATGATAATCTCGGCAAGTACATCTGAGGTTCGATTTTCGGATACATCAATAAATCCTAAAAATCGATCATGTATATCATTTCCAGAGAAATATCTAAATATCATACACAATTGTTCTTTATTACTAATATCTGGCGTCTCATCTATAATTACTGATACAAAAGTGGACATTTTTATTTCCGATTTTATTTGATTCCTCATTACTTCCGATACGCTGCAAATAATATCGTTTTGTATTTTATTAGAAAGGTAACTAGGACCCTGTTTGTCGCTTTGCTGCATATGTTTTTCTAAAACAAGATCATATTTAGACAACATTGAAATGAGCTCTAGGAAATTTCCTCTATTAAGTGATGTTTCGGATTCATCGTGTCCCCTAAAAGCGAGTTCTTGCTGAGCTAAATAGCAAACAACATCGACTAACCGCTGAAAAACACTTCGATTATGGTTTACTTATAAATTATGTCTAGTTACCTCCTCAGATAACTGCCGAGATATGGATGTTTCTATTCTATGTTTACCGAAATTATGGAAACTTATTACAGCGTTCAAATGCTTCTGTGTATTTTGATGTCGTTTTATGGCGTTTGTTAAATTGTTTAAATCATCATAACCGGATGAATTCCACACATTTTTGTCATTAGAAAAAAAAACGCAATACCAACAAAATAATTTATTAATATGAGAGCAACCGGCAATCCATCGAGTTTTGTATACTGACCGATTAAACTTCCTTTTATGCGATTTAACAGTTTGCGATATATTTAAATTGGGAGTAGGTCTTAGAGATGTTATCATTTCTTTTTTTTAGTAAAATTCAAAGCGCTAACCTTTCCATTATGAAGTAACTCTTTTAGACACTTCAAATCACTATAAGGAACGACATCGGCAATTTCCGAACTCATTATGACGTATGAATACGTAAGGAAATAATTAGATAATTTCCAATAATAAATAAATATGTACTAAGTGTAGATTAGGCAAATAATCAATGAATAATAATCGACTCAAATACAAAGGCATAAAAGTCGTTGAGAATAGTTTGACAGATAACCATTATGAAATACGTTCGATACGATTGCAAATTGTGCACCACGTGTGTGGCTAAGTTCAGGCCAATGGAAGCCGGCTTCCAAATTTCATACAAAATGCCATATATGTACCTACTATTTTATGGTTAGAGTTATATTTTTTAAGCAAAAATATAAGACGTATTGCCGGAACCAGAAGCCCAAATTGAAGCCAATGAGAGCGAGCGAGATGGCTAATCTTGTGTCGCCTGCACTTGCAACAGACAGGGCGAAAGCCGAATGTTTACACTCGGCTATCTCGGGTAGTACGAAAAAGCGCGCGATAATTTAAAAACAGGCATGCATTAATTATGTATTTTTAATCAATTTAAAATTTAATAATTGTTGGAGTTGTTACGCAAGCCGGGCTTTTGGGCTTCTAGGGAAGGTCCGCCACTGATAAATATATATATATATATAAATATATATTAAGTGGTTACTTCACTTGCTATTTTGGCGGAGGAACGGGTTCAATTCCCAAAAGGGGATATAATAAATAAAGTTTTTTTTTAACTCTATAATTGTTTTACTCTTTCTCCTAATCGTGCCATTATAAAACCAAAAATTAATCTTACAATGCATGTATTTAATGCCAGTGCCCTGTACACCGTTTATCTTAGGTGAGGGTAAGCAGAAGAATTTTTTTTGTAATGTTATTCATTTTATGTTGGTATTTTTTTCTCCAACCGGTTTTACATATATTCCTCGAACCTCGTCATCATCAAGAAGAATTTTGGATATTTTTACTTAAATAATTGTAAAATATTACATACATTTTTAGATACTATCACTTTTCATACCTACTTTGAATCACATACAAGTTTTAATTTATTTTTTCATAAGTATGTACTTACAACAGCAAAAAAAGGCTGAAGAAATAACCAATAGAAATTAAATAATACGAATTCGCTCAGCGCTTTCATGTTAGTACTTTACTTTTTCATGAATCAACAAAAAATATTTTTACTGAATTAAGTAAGTAATCAAATCACTACGCATAAGTAAAATCTAAAAAATAATCCAGAAGGTTTCATTTAAAATTGGAAATATTTCTGCTTAGATTTTCATAAAATTTTCTGTATTTAAAAATGTGATGACGAAGAATTATAATCTTGCTTCTAGATTTAATTCAAAAGATTTTTTTCTTTTAGGACCAGGTTTAGATATTGGCATTGAAATGTAAAAAAAATAAGAAATTTGATTTATATTTTTTAAACTACGAGTACGTAATCCGTACTTATTTAAAAAAAAACTCATCTAAATATTCTATTATTTTTTTTTAAATATCGTTATCTTATCCTGAAACATCTTATTTATCAATTTAAATTTCAGTAGATTGTATTTCAATTATATTATTCATTTTTAATTAATATTTTTGCTTATTTAATACCACTTTTTCTTAAAATCTACTGTGACAAGTGTTTCGATGCATTCCGCATCATTTTCAAACAAGTGACTGACAAATTAATTAATGAAATTATTTTATTCATGTATAACATCTTTTTAAAATTATACATTGATTAAGAGATTGAATTGATATAATTTGGTATAAAATATAATTTAATACGTTATATTTGGTATATATGTTCGCATCCGTAGTGTAATGATTAGCATACTCGATTACAGTTCATTAGGTTCCAGGGTCGATTCCCAGGAGGGGTCAAATAAATATAAGTGATTTTTTCACTCTAATATTTAATCAATATTACCCTGGACTGGTACCTGAAGCGGAGGGCTGATCACCATTACTTCATGTGTCACTGTGTTAACATGATGCAGTGCATCATTGGTATAAATATATATATATATATATATATATATATATATATATATATATATATATATATATATATATATATATATATATATATATATATATATATATATATAAATATATATTTATATATATATAAATATATATATATATATATATTTATATATATATATATATATATATATATATATATATATACATATATATATATATATATATATGTATATATATATATATATATATATATATATATATATATATATATATATATATATATATATATATATATATATATATATATATATATATATATATATATGTATATGTATATATATATATATATACATATATATATATATATATATATATGTATAAATATATATATATATATATATTTATATATATATATATATATATATATATATATATATATATATATATATATATATATATATATATATATATATATATATATATATATATATATATATATATATATATATATATATATATATATATATATATATATATATGTATATATATATATATGTCCGCCTCCGTAGTGTAATGGTCAGCACGCTCGGCTACCGTTCTGGAGGTCCCGGGTTCGATTCCCAAGGGGGGTAAAATAAATATAAGTGATTTTTTCACTGTAATATTTATTCAAAATTACCATGGACTGGTACCTGAAGAGGAGGGCTGATCACCTTTCCTTCATGTATCAACGATCAAGATAACACTGCGTTTATATAAATATATATATATATATATATATATATATATATATATATATATATATATATATATATATATATATATATATATATATATATATATATATATATATATATATATATATATATATATATATATATATATATATATATATATATATATATATATATATATATATATATATATATATATATATATATATATATATATATATATATATATATATATATATATATATATATATATATATATATAATATTTTTTAATCTTTCATATGAAGGATTCAATTCTTAGAGAGGGATTTGTTAAAAATAAAAAATAAATATTTTGGTACACTGCTCTATGTTTTCTGAAAGAAACATTAATTTATGCGTGACAAGTATAACTTTTATAGATTTCAGGGTTTTGCGAAAAGTACTATCTGCGTCTAGACGGTGTCAAATTTTACAGTAATGTGCACACATTACTTTGGCAATTTGTGGAAAAAGGTCTACCTGAAATTGCTCATTGATAATAATGATATTATTCAGAAAAGCCATTTTGGTGTAAAATTAATATTTCCAATTCGAAAAATGCGATGAAAAAACTTTTTTTTAAGTGTTCTGTAAACGCTTTTATTGTCATATAAAATATTTTTCGAAATAAATATTTCTGTAGGTATAAATTTTATTTTGTAGGTTAAATCTCCATTTAAATGTTCAGAATTGGACAATGCAAAAAAGCGTCTGGTAAAGCTTAATTTTTAATAAGAGGTTCTCGATTTTACTGTTGGAATTCTCGTCAAGTTTTAAGGCAATTCCTAAATTATTTATTCTCATCAGACACCGGATTATTCGATCTATGTATCATATCAACATTTTTTTAACACATGTCACAGGTATCTCCACTGAGTTACCAAGCATACGAGTATTTTGTTTTTATCCGAAAGAAGGTGGATTTCTGAGCATTTTTACTTAAGCTAGCCTAATGCCAGGTCATAAGCTCTAGAATGCTCGAATGAGTGACTCTTCGTCTTAATTGAGATACCTATAGTATAACTTTTAATTTGAATGATTTATTATTTTTTAAATAGTTCTTTTATAATACCACTTCTTAAGTTTTATTTCATTAAACACGAGTAGTTTAGAAAACTACAGATGTTTTCATCTACAGGTGATTGCAAAAACTAACGAGATAAAAAATTCGGGCATGTATAGAGGTGGGAGGGCTTATAACTAGAGGGGGGGGGATTAAGGGGCGGGATTTAAATGGGAACAATGACAATTATAGCGATGTATTGTTGAAAAGCGTATTATTAATTGATGTTGTATTAGAACAGTGGATCTTTAACGTGTTGGAGGTATCGAACCCCACCATTTTCATATGCGTGATCACCGAACCCTTAATTGGATAAAAATATTGCTAGATTGAAATATTCCTTTCAAATAATATACTAAACCTATTGGAGAAATGTATATATCGTACGTCGTATAATTTTTCATAATATTTGATATATTCCTTTCAAATAATATACAACATAGATCTAATATTTAGAATTAATTTTTTTTTGTAGATATTACCTAATTTTGTAAATTTATCATTCCTTAACCTTTGTATGTGACTGAGTATAATAATATGAGTTTTTGGAAGTCAAAAAGAGGTTAGTTTCAATTAGGTGATTTGCGAGCTTTGAAAAATAATATACGTTATAGATTCGTCAACTTAAGTTTAGTTCCTCTACAATGACGGCTAAATGCTTTAAAATTGAGAAGTCTATTATTTTTAAATTTCGTTTCCAATTTACTTTGAAAAATAAATGTAATTTCGACGTCACTTTGACAGGTATGAATTAGAAGCGATTAAAAGCAGACAGCAGGTAGTTCAAGGTGATATTGCCATTCACTAAAAAGTAATCTAGTCAGTGATTTAAGGGAAGGTTTTATCAACTTCGAAATGGGATCGCGTGTTGCCAAACGACCCTTAGCTAAACCTAGGTGATACGGATCACCTTTTAAGCTCCCTACCCACCCAAGTAACGAGTAGAAATAGACGGAAGCCTTCTAAATTTAATGTGTTTGATTTAAAAAATAATGGTTCTGTTTTTTTCAACGTGAAAATAACATAAAATAAAATAAGTATAAAATATAATTTATATTTGAAGCACTAACTTTGTGATTTTCCATTTTAAAATTAAAATGTAACTTTGTTTTAAAATCACTATAAATATTTTATTATAACTTAATTATAATGTCTACCGGTTCCGAGGCTAACCGCCTTTTCATCAAAACTGATAAACAAATCAGTCTTAATAAAGACGCAGTTAGCTTCGAAACCGGTAGACATTATAATTAAGTTTTTTTATTATTTATTTGGCAGTCACCCAGTGAAAGGATGTTTATGCCAGTTTCAAGTATTATTTTTATTTTCAAACAAAAAAATAATAGAAAATAAAAGTAATAATTAATGCAAAATTTATAGTTTAAATGCGTTTTAAAGCAGCAATTTTTAGTTGATAAATTAAATGTAGTATTTTTTTTAAACATTGAACAAACAAAAAAATGATTCAGCAGTTATAACGTTGTGGTAAATATATGTAAATTTTTAATATAAACTAAACTTTACTCGGTAAATACCACTTTTTAAAATTTATAGTAGAAAATTATTAAAATTGAGTCAAATTTAAATTGGTAAAGAAGACTACTAATGGAATTAAAGTCCTTTTTTTAAAAAAAAAAACCCTCTTTTATTTCGACAAAAGAACGCCAACACACAAAACATTTTTATTTTATTTTATTAAATATTTCCATAAAATAGTCAGTAATATTGACGTCGGGTGTCGGTTTCGACATACTCGTATCGGCGGCACCTGTTCGGTGATAACCTTCGGGGGTTAAAAGGTGACAGAAGATAATAGGGTTGGACGTTCAGACGCACCTGACAGTTGCGGGATGACACCCACACTTTGCCGTCCACATTCACCGACAGCACTTATCGTATGCTAATGGATATAAATTGCTATGGCCGGACACTATTATCGGAGTGATTGGGGCCAATCTTTAAGGTCGAAAATAAATCACAGTTAGATTGGACTTCGTTGAGGACACGCGAAACGGTAGTTCGAGTGTTGTACGTATTAAACGTATGAATTATTCATTCAAAAACTGTATAATTTTACGGAACAAGCAGAGATAATGACAGTTCAAGTATTAATTTACACATTATAAAAATATAATAAAATAATATACCAGAATTCCCCATCAAGTAGTTTGCCGACGGGTTCTAAAAACATGATAAAATGAAAAAAACTAACATTTTAATTAAAAAAAATTTTCAAAACTTTAATTTTTTTTTCATAAAAAGTTTAAAAACATCGAAAATCAGAAGAAATAACCAATATAAATAAAAAAATCCAAAATTTACACGTACTTGTACGAAGGAAAATAATAAAACAAGAAAATAAAGTAATAAAACAGTTATAAACGCATTTATTACGAGAAAGATAAAAAGGTAATAAAATCGTTATAAATATATGGGGAGTAAATATCATAAATAAATGTAAATTCCTAAAGTTATTCACCAATAAGTTTGAATTTTCGACACATTATTGCATTTAAATACGCAGGTATTTTCATGTATACTTTATAGATTTTGAATGAATATATATTTTTTTGCTTTACAAGCATTGTAAATGAAAAATACTAGAAATGTGGGATTAACATTCTCTTTCTTCTCCATTAAATCTGACTGAGCCAACGCAATTCGTGGCCGGGTAGAGCTAGTAAGAAAAAAATATTTAAAAAAATCCTCTGTTTCAATCAACCTCGAAACAAATGGTCCATTCTATTTAAATTTGTACGTAAGTTTTTAGATTCCTCGTCAATATATCGATAATGTACTCTAGTATACGTTCCTACCCATATTTGTTCTTATACATATACGCGTATAGGTATTTCATCGGTTATAAATATAGTTGACTAACTATACTTTATTAATTTTTATACGTAAAATCAAACATTAAATAACTCAAAACTTTTTTATGCGAGTCATTGTTTTAGGAAGCCTGCTCTACACACATCTCTGTTTCTGTTCATATGAAACAGGCTTTCGACTCTTGCTTTCCTGGTAATATTCCTGAACCCCGAATTTGATATTTCACAACCCTCCCTGGTTCAGTTAAATTCCCATCTGAAACATGTTTTTATGATAGAAAATAAAAAATCATATTCGATGTCAAAATAAAATATGTATTGATATAGCCAAAAATAACAGAAGACAAATATCATTTCCGGTATGGAAATTGAAAAGTAGGCAATATTGATGAATCATGAAGTAAATAAATTATCCTAAATATTTATGGGAGTGGCGAAGGAAAGGGTAACATAAAAGGATATTGACTTACGATTTGTATGTATTGTAGTGATTTTATTACCTACATGAGATTTTATTAAAAATATAATTTATTTTGAAGTAATTTCAAAGAAAAAACTAGCAAATACTCAAAAACTAAGAGAAAATATTAATAATAAATTTGAAAAAAGGTGGCATCATTATAAATCAATATTGAATATTTAAATGAGAAAGGAAATATTAAATATCTGTCAGTTTAATAACATCAAAGAATTCATTTGATGTGTATGTCAATATGCTCAAGAGCTTTCACATTTAAAGCTGCCTTTGATAATAAATATTTAAAATACATTATTTCATAAGTATCTCATACATATATAAAATAAAGTTTGTTTTAAACAGGGGCGTGTATAGAGTTTTAATCAAGGTAGGTAATAGGAAAAGTAGAAAACTTAGTTTTTAAACTTTATCAAACAACTTTTTCCTCTCTTACATATATTGAATAGCCAGGTTTCGTTGTTACCGTCATCATCAGATAGATTCACGAGTTAAAATACAGTTCCACCAATAAAGGATAATACAAATATACATGAGACGACTTTCTACAGTCGTGTCTCATAATTCTAATAATGCATAGTTTGCCACTAAAAATAGCACATTTTTATGTATTTCTACCTTAATTTTCACAGTTTTTTCCTATTTTTTCCACAAATTGGGGTAAACACTGATTATGAAAGTATTGAACACGTTCACCAGCGCTTTTAGACGGTAGTGATTTATATTATAATTCTTCTTGTTCTAACCCTTATTTTACCGAATGTTCCATAGTTTGTCGTTTGTAGCATCGACGCAGTATTACATCGTTTGTTACTTAAAGGCAAGATGATGAGTCTTGCACTTCTTGCCCAAGACAACATTAAAAAAATTGAGTAAAAATTTCAAATATATTTAATACGTGGTTTTTAATGTAATTTCATCTAAATAAAGCAAAATTTCATTTCAAAAGTAAAGATTTGGTATTTCTAAAAATGTGTATGGAACACTGCAATAAACAAAATAGTATTACCACATAGTTAAATTTTACGTAAGTTATCCGCCTCCGTAGTGTAATGGTCAGCACGCTCGGCTACGGTTCTGGAGCTCCCGGGTTCGTTTCCCAGGGGGGGGTCAAATAAATATAAGTAATTTTTTAACTTATATATTTATTAAATATTACCTTGGACTGGTACCGGAAGCGGAGAGCTGATCACATTTCCTTCATGTGCTAACGATAAAGATAACACTGCGTTTATATGATGGAGTGCCCTATGCACCATTGGGGTGCGGATAAGGGTTTGAATGAAAAATGAAATTTTACAGCAAAATGTTTGAATTTAATAAAATCGGAATGGGGATCAAATCAAATGACTTGATGGAACATTATTTAAATAAGAACGTATCTTTACGTGTGCGTGGAAGAATTATTTCTGTGATATTTTTATTCAGGTGAGTTATGTCATTTTTTATTCAGATTATAATACGATCTAGGTGAGTTTATTTGCTTTTGTTATATCACTTCTTTGTACCTCGGAGAAGAGTAACAATAAAGTTTAATTTAAGGCTATTGTGTCGCGACCCGGACTTTTTTTCTCCTCTTTCGTATATTTTAATAAAGATAAATTGCGACCGGTAGATGAAAACAATGTAAAAAAGAAATCTCTTGTTAGTTACACCTCCAAAGAAGATTACAGCTCGGCTCTGGGGCAAATTATGTTTTCTTTTCCCGTTTTATCTTTGGTTCAAGGAAAGATATAGCCCTAGAAAAAACATGAAAAAATGTCTCATTATTTAAATAAAACTTATATTTTTTCCAAGTGAATTTAATTCAAAAATCTATTTGAAGAGTTTCAAACCTAGTGTTTTTTGTAAACTACCTATGAAGTCGTTTTTCCTTAAAATAACGTTAAAATCGACTTTACAGGGAGTAAAGTAAATACTATAGTATACTATGTGTATTATACTATAGTAAATATTACCTCATAACATACGAATAAAGTTTGTAAGGTACATTTTCATGTTTTGAATTGCGAGTACAAAGAGTACTGCTGAAAAAAGAATATAAAAAAGACGTAAATTAAAAAAAAATCAAAATCAAAATCAAAAATTTTCATACGTCACTAAGCAGAAGTTTTCAGAAATATGATTGATTTCAAAGATACATATTGTAAGTACTTAAAAAACATCAATTTTAACAAAATATCAATTCAAAAGACCTTGATGTATTTTTATAAATATTGAAGCCCTCACTTAATTTTTACGTTTCAATTATAAATTTAAGTAATCAGGAATTCCAGCTTGTAAAATTGTTAAGTTTTGATGCGATTTAATGATTTCATATTGGTTTAACGCAGGATTGGCCACGTTTTGTCGCAACTTTGATGGAATTGATGGAACTTAATGGATTACAGTAAAAAAATAAACAGATTTGCATTCAAATAATTTTTGGTGCAATATTAGAAATGTAACTTTTTGGCGAGGACCTCCACAAATGTATCTTATTGGTTTATAAGAAAAATAAATAAAGTAATCGCATACATCACCCTCCGAATACCTCAGTAAGAATTCCACGCAAAGAATATAGGTATCGATAATTTTAATAAGGAGCTTTAGGTTCAAATTGAAAAATTCGATTTGGAAAAGCATATCTGCTGAATGACTGAAAATATTCGGCGTAAGCTCTTCTATTACCTAAGCAGACGGTGGAAAGTCATTTCAGGGCGGTATTTGTTCAAATCTTGTCTTGAGAATAGGGCCGCTACCCGGGGGAGAGCTGTTCGACGATATCCTCATTCGAACTACAGAAAAAAGAACGATCTTGAAGAATTCCTGCAAGAATATCGCTTATTACCTCACATATTGCCCGGGGATGGATGTGTCGAGGGGTTAGTTATTCCAACGTAGGTTTTTATGGGACTCACTTCAGCATCAGTGATCAGTTCAAATGTATGTTTTGATTGGATTAAGCTCTGTTTATTATTTCATAATTCCTAGGTAATTTTTTATTAATAAAAAAATCATAACGAAAAAAATTTTCAACATTTTGAGTGTGTCCAAATACTTGTTCACAAAATCTGGATATTCTCAAATTCTTCAATTATCTTGTTTCAATTATAAATATTTGTATTCTTAATATTTAAAAAATAAACAATAATTTTTGTAGGCTTACGCTACCATTATTTTTAATAGGAAGTTGTGGTAGAGTTATCTCAAACCCAGAAAGAGTCCGTCGAGTTTCTGTTTCTTCAAAAAATATATTTATTTGCAATCTCGTTTAACCTTCAAAGCTTTCATGTTATTCACATAAAAAAAATTACATATCACTTACTTATATACATGCTATGCGTGTGTGTATATATAAATATAAATTATGTTAAAAAAGTTGAGACATTTTTACAGTGTTCTTTCTTTCATTAATTCTAATTAGTAAGCAAATTAACAAACGGTGTGAGACTGAGAAGAAAAATAAATTATGGTAAACATATTGTACTGTATTTCCATTCCTTTCTTTTCTAGCCTTTCTTTTCTAACCTAGCGAACTATTTCGCTCTGAAATTGTTTTTTTTTACTTTAAATTAAAAAAATATATTCCTTTTTTTACTTTTCATATTTAGTATCAGTTGATATAAAGAAATTAAAATTTAAGAGGAAATATTACTCATATTTATTGATCTCTTAATCAATTCTAAATCGTGTTTGAAAAACGGGCCTAGGTAAGTGAAAATATGGGTATAGGATGGATAGGAGATGGGTTAAATAACTCAGGTTTTTCGGATTTATTCTTCGATAATAAGATGCTGGGTCTGTGGAAACGGAAGCCGTATCCTCGGTGACATCCTCAATATAAGGGTTATTTCATCATACGTATATTGGAGAGTTATGGGCATTTCATTTTCACCGTTTACTCCATCAGCATGACCCATAAAACACACCATTTTTTTTTTCAAATATATATACTCCTTTTTTGCTATTGGCTAATCTTTTTTTTTATATCACCAGACTGAGTTCTTTTTTATGTTTTTATTGTGAACTGATAGTATTTGTAGGCGTCTAGCTACACCGTCAAATTGGCAGCGCCGACAAATACGAACCATGACGAAATCTTAACATAGCAAAATTCGCTATATATTCGTTGCGCTGCATTTTGTATAATAAAACATTAAGTGTATAAAAAAATATCTTGACTGTCCACCAAACCTTTGATTTTCCCTCAACGTCTTTCCCTTAACTCCCTTTTTACTTGCCCTCTTTATTATAATCTTTTATAAAATATGTTTTTTTAAACGTCAATTTGTATTTTTTGTTTTTTTTTTTTAATGTTTAAGTACTATATACCATCTGATCATTCTTAATCAGAGGGGTTTTAATTTGTTTAATTCCTGGGTTTTTTATGTAAATGGTAACGATAAAATCCGGTCACCGTTCGAATAAAATCAAATTGGAAAAAGTTACATGTTTGTTGTTTTATTAAATCTTAGTTATTAGACTCAATAACATACAAAATTATTATAAAATTATTAAATTATTATATTTATATATTTTCAACTTGTTTTTATTTTTAAAAGGATTTTTAGTGAAGTCAGTGTAATTTTTAATAATGTTAGATATAAATTCTAATATATGTTAGTGATACATATCTAGATAAAATTGTATTTATGATGTGAGGGTTTTCTCAATGAACGCCCAATACTTTGTTATAAATATCGTTAGCTACAATATATCGTTTATTATGTGTCATGTCAGGACGAGGAAATATCTGGAATCACGCAGCAATTAATTATGTCACTTATCAAGAATGTGTTACACATTTATCATCATCAGCTTCCCACACACATCCGTTTTTTTACTCGAGCACTGGACGATAAATATAGATCACCGATGTTTTATCTATACTAGGCTTAAAACTCTTTTACTTTGCGTAATTTTAAAATAATATCATGGGCGCTTGTTCACTACCCGGATTTTAACCGTCCAGCTACACGGAAATACACGAAAATTTTAACGTCCACGTCAGTTAGCGTTTCAAAACGATGATTAGCTTGGATTGGCTTATGCTTTTTTACATCTTTCTTCGGATCGGAGCTCTTGATCGGTGCGTGAACACGTTTCGCGTAAATTCGAACACGCTATGCTGTCGTACTCCGGGTAGTGGACAAGCACCCTTTGAGTATAAAAAGCTAACAGAAAACAATATAAACTCAAATTCTGATGCACTTCAGTTCTATTTCCGTTGTTAAAAAGGGTATCTAATTTACTCAAATAAAATTAGTTTTAAATTTTAAGCATATGTATTAGATACTATCTATTCTCAATAAGTATAGTAAATGCCTGTTCAGAGGTAGGATGCTTTTTTTTATTTATACAATACATACATCAAAAAATACAGCATATTTAGTCCAAATAATGTATAAGGATGATTTAAATACAGTTGACTGATAAAAAAATTAAATTACATGAAAATTTAAAAGAAAAAAGTGGAACTCAAAAACCAAAATTAGCAAAATGTATCAGTCTAAAAATGTACAAAAAAAATCTTGAAAGGTATAAAATTGGTGGGAAATAATATAATGTAGTGGAATCAAATCATCAAAAATTTGATGACAAAAATAATAAACGATATACTGACACAAAAGATTCAACCGACGACACTTCAATAAGTATATCGATCAAAAAATAATTAACATTATTGATAATAAAATCTTTTCAGCGGGACACACACGGAAACACACACGTAGTTTTACACCGCTTATGTGTTTTAATCTGGCGCTGTCTTGAAAAACAATATTAATCAATAATATCTTAACATAGATGAAATATGGAAGTCTGGATCATTACATTACTTACGAACAATCATAGGCTGGTTTAAGTGATCACTTTATACACGTGTAACATTTATCATTCTACCCATAATTAACAGCCTATCGAAAGCCCTGTAAAATACCCAGGCTTCCATATTCTTCTTCATCGTTGTTGAAATATCAACATAAATAACTCCTAAGTGGACATAACCAGATTTGTGAACAAAGATTTGGACACATTCAAAATACTGGGATTTTATTTCGTATTGAGAGCAGAAAGTGTGTTTACAAAATTCACCTGAAATATATGAGAACATGTTTGTATTATATTCTCACAAACAAATTGTGAACCGTTCAGCCCTTTTTCCAAAGCCAAAGAAATATGCTTATCCTTGCACGACGCATAGCGCGGCGGCTAGAACTACGCCTCGTGTTTCCGACGCCTACCGAGTACGTACTATACAGCCTTTCCTCATGTGAAGTATGTTCGTTCCAAACGAGATTCCCTTCAGAAAAATCCCGGTTCATTTATCAACCCCGAGTAATGAGGTTTTGGTTATTATAAATGAGACCCAACACATTGGTAAATAATATTCCAATTTTGTTGCTGTTTGCTAGTATTTAAGGGTCGATTATTGTGAGTTAATGACAATATTTATGTTATATGTAATATACAATTTCATCAATGAATTAGTCTTTACGATAATATGAGAATTTTCTTATATTAATTATTATATTTAAGTTTTGTACTGATATTTCTTGGTGGAACTGCATTTTATATAATAAAATAAAAACTATGTATTTTTTCCACGTGAATTTTATTTGAACAGCAACCGGGTTTCGTCGTAACCGACATCATCAGACTGATGATTGTCAATGACGACGAAACCCGGTTGCTGGTAAAAAAAATTCATGTGGTCGAAAAATTCATGTGGTTGTTATTTTATTATATAACTACATATATAGTTTTTTCCACATAGATGTATTAGTTTATATGTGGAAAAAAGTATATGCTGTTGCTTTTTCAAAAAAAAATGTTTTTTTAAAAATAGTTTATTTTTAAGTTTCTAATTATAGCGTCATTTACATTATTATTACCTGTTTGTCATTCTAGCTTCTTACTGATATTTCGGAATGCATTGTATGTAACGTTATAAACTGATCATAATTATGATTTGAAACTGTATTCTCATCTCAACAAATCATTTGGTTAATACCACGTTTTTTCAAACATTGAATGGTTAATATTATTTTTGAAAATCAAAACACGTGTTGCAATAGATTTTGTAAAAAAGTTCCATTTATCAAGTGAATTTTAAATTTCATTTACTGTCACTTTGTGATTATATCAATCCATTATTAATTTAAGTTTTACTTGGTAAATACAACTATGTATTTCTTAAAACCTATTGTAATACGTGATCATAATAAATTTTAAGAAATAGTTGTATTCGTATCGATACATCTTACTTGAACACTGTGTTTGGAAATGATGCGAAATACATAGAAACACGTGCCAAAATAGAATTTAAGAATTAGAACCAAGTAAAACTTAAATTAAAAATTAAATTTAAATTGATTTTTTTTCTTATTTAGAATCATGCTAAATGGAGTTCCCGAAATCGTTTACATTATTTCGAAATGTCTGGTATTGTTGTCGTAAATTGTTGATATCAATGGAATACGTGTTGGCTGTGGCTGCAGATAAAAGTGCATTTAGGAAATTACAAAGCAGATACGGAACTAAAAAATATATTGTATTGAGTTAATTAAACTTATCTCGGGAACCTTATCACATCCGTGTTAGTTGAATTAAATAGATATAATTAAAACTACGTACAATTAAAAAGAACTGTGTTTTTTGCATATTTTTATTCTTAATTAAAGGAAATATTTTTGTCTTTCAATTATAATATATAATTCAGGTAGCTTTAGCGTAGGATATACTTTGCCTTAATGTATTTAAAAATAAATCTTTTCGATTGATTTGTTGCTCTTTAGACCATTGAATGCAAGTAGGGGCTAGAAGTATTTTTTTTATTATACTGATGAATATAATATGAGTACAAGCATATCGATATCTTTAGTTTATTATTTATAAACATGATTACACATGTTTAAAATATTCTGTTTTTTATTATCAACGATTTAATGTGGTATTTAACTTCAAAATAAATGGCTGTTTATATGAATATCGTGTCGATTAAATGTGGTACCCTTTGCACCATTGTATTCAAATAAGAGCCTGAAGAATATATACATTTAAAATACACTGGCGAATATAATATAATACTATAAGCATATTAATATCATCATTTATTATATGCATGTATTTTTTTTGTTGTTGAAATATTCAGGAAGTAATTAAATTTTCTAAGATTTTAAATGATACAATGTAACTTTATAATCACATGATATTCGTATAAAAATCGTACCGATTTTATTCAGTGCCTTTTCCCCATTGAAGCAAATAAGGGTAAGAATACGTAAGCGTAAGCATATTAATTAATATTATTCGTATACTATTAAAAATTATCATACGTCATGAATCAAGTTATCTGTGTATAAACATCTCCGATACGATTTCATATGATAGTATGTAACTTCAAATCATACGTTGGTAGTTGTGAGTAAGTAATTAAGGACATTAATTATTGTTTTTGTCCCCTGAGCATTACTCAGAATTATTATGTAACCTCGAACACATATACAAGTCAATTCACGTACAAACACATTATATCTAAAGGTATCCAAATGTCTATGTTTCGGGTAGTGCTAGAATACGAAGAAAATCTAGCTTTGTCCGGGTTAACTAAGCATTATCCAATGCTTAAATCTAATGCATTATCCAATGCAATGGGTAAACTTCGAAAACTGACAAAAATTAAATTGAATTCGCTAATGTTAGGAAAATGTAGACACTATAAGTACAGAGACAGGGCGAAGGAACATTTAAATAAAATATTTATAAGTTTACGTTTCATTATTTATAAAGAAACATAAAAAAGAACCAAATACATTGTAGAGTAAATTTAAAAAACCTAACCTAATCTAACATTACCCGGCAAATGTTGGGTAGACCTAGATATACATAGATAAACTGCAAATTCTAATTTATTATTGTCAGTTTTCAAACATCACCCAATAGAATTGGGTAATGCTATGTTAATCCGGATAAACCTAGGTTTACTTCATATTTTAGCATAACCCGTAACATATATGTTTAATATAACCAACCATTAGTATCGAAACCCGACATATCCATTTTTAGAGAAAACTGAGTTTTATATAAATAGTTTTGCTTAGTATAAAAGTTTTGATAAGCCTGTGAAATCAGAATGTTAAATACTCTCATGGATTTGAAGTATTGAAACATATTTAGTTTCAAAACGTAACAATACGGCCTAAAGTTAGCGTCGAACTTTGACATTTCCATTTTCAACCAACCACTACTCACTCCTTTCAAGAACGTCATAAATCAAAATATTTGATTTTGCGGAAGAACGTTTTTAAAGTTTGAAAATATAATACAATGTATTGAAAATAAATATCAAGACACTTTTTGAAATTTTTACTGTGCAACACATCTTTTTAGGTAAAACTTGAAGGTTTTTTCTCCCTTTGAAAAATATTTAGTATATTTAAAAAAATATAAATACAATACCTTTTCTTCAAAATGCAAAAACAACACTTTCTGCGCTGTAGCGGGTAAATATTTAGTTAAAAATATGCCTCTTTTGCTGGGATAAAGTACATTTTCCGGGCATTCCGAAAACATGCACAACTGAAAATTAACGAATTTTGATTTATGACTTTCTTGAAAGGAGTGAACAATTTGTAAAAATTATAAAAAAAACTCGAAAAATATGTCCCTTTTACAAATTGTTAAGTGTCCACTATATTTATGTATAAACCTCATAGCATTAAATAAAAATTACATTGGCCCAGCCATTAAAACAAGTTTTGCCCAAAAAAAATTTTCATTCCTCGCTCCAAAAATATTTAATTTGCTGCCCGAAACCATTAAGATTTCCAGGAGTGATCAGGTCTTTAAGAACAGTGTCCGTCGATGGTTACTTAACATTGGAAGGGACAAGGTGGAAAGTGAATTAATTAAAGTCCAGGTGTAATTATCACATTGAAAAACCTTAAAACATAAATTATTTTTGTATCTCCTGTATGTTATGTTTATAATCTAATCATTAAAAAAAATATATATATATTAAAAATAAAAAAATAAAAATATAAACTTTGTATTACCATGTTAGTATTCGGCTCAACACAGGCCATGCCTAAAGAGCCGTAATACGTATAATAAATGTGTATATGAAATGAATATGTATATTGAATGTATCTATGTATTACGAAAATAAATAAATAAATAAATAAAAATAAATAAAAAAATTCCACAGCCTTGCTTATTTTTTATCATACGTCGTTTTGCCGCTCATTTGTCTGGGAGATCACATTTCGATTTCATTTTGTCTACTCTCATCCTTCTTTTGCTAACTCAAATTACTCCGTTATGCGAGTATTTTTACTGGAAATAAAGGCAACTATGAATTTTGATAAATGGTGTTAATATGTTTATAAATGTTAGTAAGTAATTACACAATTTTTATCAGAAATATTTGAATTTTATTTTGCTCAACTTGTATCGTTTATTTGATTTAATTAATGTTCAGGGCTTAATCTCAAAATGCCAACCGTTTATTTGACTATTTCCAGCAATAATTTCCAGTCAAATAATTATCTTAATATATAAATTTCCAGCAAGAAACAGGAGTGGTGTAATAATATATTATACTACTACACTTGCTTTATGGCGGAGGTATAAATATATACCTAAGGCTGTTGTTTAAGAGGTTCTTAAAAGTTTTGCGATTTATTTAGTCCTCGACACAGATTTAATACGACATAAATTTGATAAAATAAGCCTAGTTTCACGAAGGATGTGTATTAAAGCACCATAATAATCAAGTTTGATACTTTTCTCGAGTAAAGCTTTAAGCTTCTAACGTTTTCTCTCTGGCATTGTCACAGCTAAATAGATCCAGCTTGTGACAGAATATCGCAGATTGTGTTTATCAGTGCTACTTTCGTGGAAACTTTTGCGTACTTTTCCATTTGATACTAATTTGTAGAACGTAATTCGATTTTCCATTTGCAAAGTAAAGATGAATCGGATCATTATTGTTTTAACCGGTTTTTAAAACGTGTTGTCTTATCTTGACTTCCTAATTTTTTCGTGTTGAGGAAAACTAATTTTCTATGTAATTTATAACTGTTTAGATAATGTACGACTAATTACTCCAGTACGGATGGGGGCTTTGCCGAAAAAATGTTTTTCCGATCTGTTGAAATTCAGAGAACTCGTTATTTACCGCTGTAAGGGATACAAAGAAGCTAATTAACCATCATACCACTTCTCTGCGGGGGTAGGCAGAGAGAATATAATGCTACATCAATCTGTCTTCACCAAACTATATTCGCCTCTTCCACATTCATGCATACCCTTATAAAAAAATCATTATTATTCCAACTATGCCGACCACTTTCAAATATTTTAAATACTTTTAAAAAAAAGATAAATATTTTTTATTTTATTATTCACACAAATATTTCAATTTCATACTATTTCTGTGAGCCTAAGCGGCTCATTATTAGAAATATATATCAAATTGTGGTGGAGTGGGTTCGAACCGAGAAACTCTGACTTAAGAGTCCATGACACTAACCACGGGACAATTGATTATGTCAAGTTTTCCTTGGTATTTCACTGCTTCTTTTTCCAAATACATTCTGTTAGGGATAAAAATGTAATTGATTGTGTCAATTATTTATTAAATATAACGGTATTGAAACGAATAATTATTCGTAATATAATAAAATTATTTTTAGAACTAGAATTATCCATAGAAATATTTTTTTAGTTTTTTTAAACCAGAAATATAAATATCAAATTTTAAAGTGATAAGGTACATATTTCAACTAACGGCAACGACTGTTTTTTGGGTGTGCAAAAATTGTAAGCATGCTTTTTTAAGAAAAAATTCAGCAATTTTTTCTTTGCTTAGTTTCTAAGTTGATCCGATTACGCATTGCTGTGGTTTTGTGTAGTTAAATGAAAATTTAATAAAATAGAAAGCACACATTTCATTTTGATTGAATTTTAGAGTTTAAAACAATGAAAAAGGGGAAAATCTATGAAACAATTATGCAATCGAAAACATTGAAAATCTGACAGTGGCTATCAAGACGCACGCTGTCTCCCATGATCATTGTTTTGTTATGTTACGTTCATTAGATGGTGCTGCCATTGTTGAAAAAATCTATTTAAAACACATTATTTTGTCCGTTCCAGGTAAAAACACCTTTAACACCGTATTGTATTTTAAAATATGAGTGCATTTAAATGCAACGTTATCTTAAAATTTCACAGAAATCGGTGAATAACTTGAGAAAAATTGAGATAAAATGAAACTTTTTTCAAAATTGTATTTATTTGGATGTGATGATATAAATATGAGTACGATAACGTGTTATAGGAATTAGTTACCTTAAGGTGGAAACTGACCGGAGCATTTCGTCGTAACATAACGTCGTAACATCGCTCGCGGCGAGCATCACCGAGCATCCGAAACTATGGATGGAGCGCTCGGCTCGGTGCCTGAATGCTCGCATCGTAACTTGTTACGTTACGACAAAATGTTCCAGTTAGTCTCCACCTTTATGAAGTGATAGTTATTTATATCTTAATAAGAATTTAGTGTTTTGTTACAGTAATATTTTGAGTGTGTCCAAATACTTGTTCACAAAATCTGGATTATCTCCAATTACAGGAGTTATTTTCATATTATTTTTGACATCTCATCAAAGATGAAGAAGAATATGGAAGTCTGGGCATTTACGGGGCTGACGACCGTCATAGGCTGGTTTAAGTTATCACTTTACACACGTGTAACATTCACCAATTCTACCCATTATTGACAACCACACTACTCAAATTCTTGGAAGTTCTATATATATGAACCAATTTAGAAACCTTGTTCTTGAATCACTAGAACTTCAATAGAGACATCTATTGGTGAGATATAAAGAAGCTACAATTTTGTTACACTGTTATTCAATGTATTGTCTATAAAAGATAGGGTTGAAAGGGGTATTAAGTGCTCATTTCTGGTAACTATGGAAGCTGCGATCCGTGATGGATGCTGGTAGGTACCCGTGATGTATGACGCTTGTCACATGACCTGACCTCAACTTAGCATAGCTCTACCGAGACATCCCGGGCTATTAACACGTCCAGACCCATAAGACTTTGAATGTTAAAATTTCATCAAATAAATATGTCCATAATATGTTATTATTTTTATTTTATTTTATTTAAACTTCTTGTACAGAAAATAAATAAGTACAACGGCGGGCTTATTCCTAAAAAGCAATATCTTCCAAACAACCAAAAATTGTTGCTTATGCATAATTAAATGAATAAATCGCTGAATTTATTATATAATATTTGATATGTTTCTTCATTATTTTTAGATTTTAACATCTCAACATAGATAAAGAAGGATATGGTCTAATAACCATAGAGGCATAGGGTGATTAAGTGATCACTATACATACTCGTAACATTCACCATTTTATTTGACAACCACACTGTTTAAATTTCTGAAACTTGCACATACTCGTTATGTCATAAATCTCGTGACGCCTTACGTTTGAGTTTACGGAAACCATTTATGGTTGGGTTAAGTTTTTAAACACGTTTTTTTTTTATTAAGACGTTTGTAAAACCGTAACCAGATTATTTTATACACTAGGATTTTAATCCCTATTTCTTATTATTTGTTCTTAAAAGTCTTTCCATAGTAGTGTATTTTATGTAGCAGATCCTGCTTGCTCTACGCACGCAAGGTTAATTGATTTTGAAGTGCTTTAACTACTTTTTTGTATATATATATATATATGTAAAAACATATATATATCTATATATATATATATATATATATATATATATTTATATATATATATATATATATATATATATATATATATATATATATATATATATATATATATATATATATATATATATATATATATATATATATATATATATATATATATATATATATATATATATATATATATATATATATATATATATATATATATATATATATATATATATGTATATGTGTGTGTATATTGCAATGTGGAAATAATGCGGAATACATCAAAACACGTGTCACAGTAGATTTAAAAAAATAGTGGTATTTACTAAGTAAAACTTAAATTAAAAAAATTCACCACAATGTGACTGTTGAATCAATTGATGAAACTATCCATAATATTTTAAATCATCCTAAACCGAAAAATTCCTTAGCCCTATGAAAACAAATAAAATCACGATTCAATTTTCAAATCAACTCTTCGTTATTTCAAACATATAACTATTGAATTACAAATTTAATTAATCTTTTGTTTAAAAAAACAAGCGCTGAAATTAATGAGTTGTATTTTTCTAAACTACTCCGTCTCAAGGTGTCAACCTCCCCTATCAGGGATTAAAGGGCTCAGTGGAGTAACGGGGATGGATTGACGCGAGCATAATGCTGTAATAGTTCGGTTCCATCAATTTGTTGCGATCGTGATTGGTCGCCCCGGATTAGGCGCGATATATTGGTGCCAGTGACGCCATTACGGCAGGGAAAGTCCCTAATTAACTCATTTTCTTGGCTAAGACCCGAGGATTTTTCAAACCGATCGTAATAAGGCTTCTTCAAAACAAATTTAAAATTTAAGTTTTGTACTGACATTTCTTGGTGTAACTTTATTTTATATAACAAAATAACAACTATGAAGATTTTTCCACAAATATAAAATTTGAACTGTGACTGGCATTTGCTATTACAGACATTTTTTTTAGAAAAAAATTTTCCTTAGAAAAATTAGAAAATTATGTTATATACAAAACAAGCCAGTGGTTGTCAGCCATATTTTTTAATAAATATTTCTGACAAAATTAATTTGAATACAGTGATTTTAATTTGTGTATTATAATAGCATTTACATATAACTTATGGAAAGGATTTTAAGTACGATTTTATATAATTTTATTTTAAAAATGGATTTCTAAATTTACCTACGAAAACTCATTTCTATATTAACATTTAAAATAATTATACTTTCAACCCTTTCCATAACTTATATGCAATTATTATTTAAATACACTTCTCAAATTCACTTAATTACAACTCATTTTGTCAGAAAAATTCATATAAAATCATGGTTTTCAATCCCTACCTTGTTGTGTAAATAACATATAATTTTGTCTAGTCTCATACCAGTCTGATAATGTGGGTGACATCGGAAACTGGTAAAATAAGACATATGTGGATAAAAACTAGACATTTTTTTTATTTTTATTTAAATTTAAAAGTATATTTTTTTATAAATTGACAATTATCACCTTTTTATTTATTGTCAAAAGAATTCATTCATCAATACATTTGGTATGATATCATGTAGATGACGTGATGGTCACGTGATTCAAAGAATGTCTGTGGTAGACAGAGGGCGTCAGTGGATTTTCCCCAAAATAAATTAAGCTCCGCACACCAAAGTAAACCTCCCTTAAGGCTATTTAAAAAAAAATTATTAGTCAATTATCAGGTCAGACCAGATGGTGAAAGCTAAAATGGGGTACGAATTTTCAACATAAAATCGAAAAAGTTTACAATATATAAATGATATGTTTATATTTTGTACTACAAAGGGAATTTCGCAGAGTGACGAAAAATAATCACCCTATTGAACGATGTTATAATTTTTCCAAGTGGCGTTGTACGTCAATTATATATGTCATTTTTGAACTAGACAACTGCAGAATACAAACCAATTGATGGAATGCCACAAATGTGTATCAACGCTGACGCCAGCCACTTAACGGGTATCATCTTTTACACTTAACAGAAAAAATTACAAATGTCGAAATAAAGCTTTTTTACTCAAAGCACATACTTTTTTTTTACTCAAAGCACATATATTTTTTAAATAAAAAAAAAGTTATTCAAAAACAAAATTGCATGATTGATTTTGCGCCATTCGTGTATTTGTATGTATACTGCAGCTGTATAGTTCACAAATATCAAATATGATTAAAGTACGACGTCATTTTCAAAAATTATAATTCCAATAGGATGAGTACTTTTGCGCCACCGTGTAAATTGATTACATATCATTATATTATCTAAGTTAGATATAAGTTACATGTGATCGCACTGGCAGATAAATGTTTTATATAAACATTTAAAAGAAATTCTTGACTAGGAATGATAAACAGAAAAAATAAACGGTAGTATTTTATAAACTATAAAATTTCACGTATAGTTGGTAAATATCTATAATCGTTCAACTGTATTGTGACTCGTGTTTTAATACACTTTACAACACTAATGTTGATGATGTTGATTTTATCAAAACATGTGTCACTATTTGCGTAATTAGTGGTATTAACAAAAACATGTAAAACAAAATTATGACAGGTTTTAGTATTGGTTACAAATTATTCCATAGTTTGATTTTCAAACATATACTTTAGTTGGAAAGAAATTTTTGTGACACATTTCGATTCTAAATAAAACTATACCACATATGAAAATCAGAGTTTTGATAAATATATAAATATAAAATAAAACCCTTATCCGCACCCCAATGGTGCATAGGGCACTGCGTCATATAAACGCAGTGTTATCTTGATCTTTTACACATGAAGGAAAGGTGATCAGCCCTCCGCCTCAGGTACCAATCCAGGGTAATATTGAATAAATATGACAGTGAAAAAATCACTTATATTATTTTACCCCCCTTGGGAATCGAACCCGGGACCTCCAGAACGGTAGCCGAGCGTGCTGACCATTACACTACGGAGGCGGACATGGCGGAGATGTTTTGATAAAACATTTATAAAATTAATGCACAAGAGGCAAGGAACTAGGAAAAATATCGTTTTATCTTAATTAAAGGTTTTGAAACGAATTCATGAGGTGAGTTTATTTAAAAAAGGAGGAAGACCGAAGAAAACTGAGCATAAGTGAAGAAATAACAGCTTTTTAAATTGACAAGGCGAATGTAGTTGGAAATAGGAGCATAAGAACACCAAGGAAAACATAGTATGATCAAGGGTGTCAATTACTTGAAACGACCGCTTCATGAGCCGAAATAATAGACGGGCATGTATGAGAAGATGCATGAATGTGGAAGAGGCGAAGAATATTTGCATAGACAGAGTGATTCGGCATTCTTTTCTCTCTGTTTACCCCTGTTGAGCTGAAGCGTGATGGTTAGTTAGTTAATTAGTTTAAATAAAGGTCATCTGTAGGCGTCACTTTTTACATAGTTCTAAAAATAAATACCTTCTATCTTCATTCGTGTCATTCTTACGTTAATATTGAAAGCTGTCCCACCGCATGAACAGATCTGATACAGAAGCATCTAGGCTTCCTGACAGATCTGCTCTTGCTAAGCAATTTTTTTTTAAACTAAGTTGCAAAATTTATTGAAAATGTGAAAGAATATAAAATTGTATCCCGATTTTACTGTGAATTTTTATTTAAAAGCTTTCAGTATACCTGTCACTGCCAATCTAAATAATACAAGGTTGTAAGTCCATCACTAAATTTTCTAGAAGTTACGTTACGTTACGTTAATAAGAATTTTGGGGCACAACATTCATTGCGATGAGAACCTTCAGTTTTGAATAAGCGTGAAGCTACCTTCAATAACATGTAATTCAATAGCGCCAGTATTGAAGTAATATTTTCGTTACAGCCAAAGTTATCCAGATTCAAAAGTCATTAATTTTAATTAATACTAAGAACGTCGAATCCGTCTGTCACCATTGAATTTATATAACTTAATTTTGTTTCAAGACTCGTTTATCATCTTAATCGTGCCCTATTGGTCATCCAGTGATGTTCGAGGAATTGAATTAAACCTGCCGAATAAAATTACAGAACCGAGGGGTTCCTTTTAACTTATGACGTAATCAAATTAAATCTTCCCCTATATAACGAGCGCACCCCTGGAGAAGTGACCCCTCGATAGTTGTTAAATATAAATATATATGAAAATTAAATGCCAAGTCTGACTTTGTATCGGTTTGGTTATACAAATTTTAATAATTGTACCAAAGTTTAATTTATTCAACTTTTGGCATATGAAAAATGAAACGCATTTCTGCTTAAATACAAAAAATATTTTTTAAATAATTTTAGCAAAAAGCAAAACATCTAAAATAATGTTTAAAATTGATTGTTAAATACTACCAAAAAAAATAAAAAGTATATTCAAACTACTGATTAAAATTATTTTTACAAATAAATAAATATGATTGTATCGAAAAATAAAACATTTTGTTTATTATTTTGATACATATTGTATTTTTAATAAATCTTAAGTCATACCAATTAATCCGTCATATTTATCATTCGTTTCTGTAAAATTTAGAAATTTCTTTTATCAATTTACGCTTATTTTAAAATTTACATATTAAATTCATTGATTCGGCAGTCATTTTGTAGTAATGTGTATCCATTTGAATTGATATTATACTTGGTGAATAACGCTTTTTCTCATAATCCATTGTTTTATGTGTTTCAATGCTTTTCGCATCATCAAATAGCGCTTGTTTGAAAATGACGCAGAATTCAACAAAACTCGTGTCACAATAGATTTTAAGAAATAGTGTTATTTACTAAGTAAAATTAAAATTTAAAATTGTGCTTCGTAAATTGAAACTTTATACCTATATGTATTTACAATACGTGTATAAATAGTATTTGTTTACTAAACTAACTAGCTAACCATCACGCCGCTTCTCCGCAGGGGTAGGCAGAGAGAATCGAACGCCACACCATTCTGTCTTTGCAAACATTCTTCGCCTCTTCTACATTCATGCATCTCCTCATAAATACCCGACGATTATTACGACTCCTGACCCCGCTTTCAAGTATTTGACATACCTGATTGTACCAGGTTTTCCTCGGTCTTCCTCTGCTTCTTTTTCCAACTACATTCGCCTCATAACCGTTCTTTCCTCACTCATACGTTCCACATATTCAAATCATCTCAACACACCTTTCTTAATTTTATCGATAGTTCTTATTTATACCTTTAGTAGATAGTACTTATTTATACTTATACCTTTTATATTAAATAATTGTAACCCATGTTTTTTGTTACCCAGTATATTACCTTCGACAAATCTTCATCCAAGAGTAAAACAAAATTGATTAAACTTGAAGTTGTTCAGCCGTAGTTCAAAGCACGTGCTCTGTTTTCAGTTGCTTCTAATTGATTCTGTTGCAACCATTATTTACATAACTATAGAACAAGCACTCGGGCGTACTCGTCTTCTCCGAGAGCGAAGTACGAACAGACTTACAAGCGGTGATTCGGCCTTATTCATACATTCATTAATTATCGAATGATTAGAGTATTAATCTGACGTTGATGCAGCAGTCTCTACTAGAAATACCAAATGGTTCTTCAAACATACCGATAATATCGCTCACTCCTTTCAAGAACGTCATGAATCAAAAAACTTGATTTTTCAAGAATAAGTTTTTAAAGTTAAATATAATACAATGTATTAAAAATAAATATCAAGTCACTTATTGAACTTTTTACTGTACAACAGATCTTTTTAGGTAAAACCTGAAGGTTTTTCTCCATTTGAAAAACATTAAGTACATTTAAAAAAACAGTTTAACAATACCTTTTCTTCAAAATGCAAAAACAACACTTTCTGCCCTGTAGCGGGCAAATATTAAGTTAAAAATATGCCGCTTTTGCTAGGATATAGTACATTTTTTGGGCATTTTGAAAACATGCACAACTGAAAATTGACGATTTTCGATTTATGACGTTCTTGAAAGGAGTGAGCGATATAAGGAACTTTTTTAGGATGAATTAAAAAAGCCTTACTTTATTTAAGGTAGCAATTGCTTTCTGTAATTACTTACTAACACAGTAGCTGATTTAGTAATAACCCTCGAAGTACTGTCATCAGGGATAAATAATTATTAGTAGAGAAGGGAATAAAAAGGTCTAAACATTTGAAAGGTTTATAATCGTTATCATATGACTTTTTTTATTTCTTTTAACACTATAGCATTCATTATTGCCCATAATTGAACATCCATACCACGTGATTATTATGATATTTTTAGTGCATTCAGATTTTTGTTCACAAATTCTCGATTTTCCGCAGTATTTTATTGATATTTCAATAGAATGCAGATGAAATATGTATTAATGAAGTTTTTTATGTGATAAAATAGTTTAAATTTGAATACCCAAACTCAACACATAATTTTATTTCAATATTTTTGTTTAAATTATTACGAATAAATGTTAGCTACAAACTATGTAAAAAATATTTAAAAAAAAGAAACGATGCAGTCAGTATATTGAAAAGATATAATTTCATTTTTTTTAAAGTAAATGGGGGTCCAGAAGGAAATTTGTAAGTGAAAATGATGATATTACGTGGATGAGATCAGGAGACAAGGATTAAGGTGTGGCATATTTTCTTTATTGTTGTATTGATTCACAAACCTGATAAAAAATTTAAGTAAAAAAATACTACAATAAGTAGCCAGCTATAAGTACTCTTTGTTTTACGCAAAAGTAATATTGTAATACATATCTTGGTACATATAAATTGGGAAGATAACCGCAGCTTGTTTTGTTTTCAGTTTTTCATAAAGGCACCACTAAAGACGAATGAATAGAGGGTGAGATTTAATTTCATTCACCCTTCCAAAGCGATCAAAGCACAAGAGTTTGTTTCTAAAGTGCATAGAATCACTAAATATGTAGGTACAAATATACAATGTAACGGGGGAAGGTACCAGGAAATCATAAGTGCAACTTGGTTATGACTTGCATTCTTGCTAGATGCAATAATTATTCATTGTGGATTGAGCTTTCTTAGCGGTTATATTTTGGCACCTTATGAAAAGATCGTCTTTCAATTCGAACAGAAATAATGTTATTTACTTGCACTGCGCTTTTGCACTTATTTGTTAAAGTGTAAATTTGAATCATTAATATAAAATTTAATTGTTCACACTTTTGACTAACATAAAATGTGCTTCTAGTATACATAAATATATTATTGGTGCCTAAAATATCTTTACAAATACCATTATCACAAACAAACAAAATCTTTATTAAAAACTTATGATTATACTTAATAAATTTAATCATATCGTATTTTAATCAGAAAAAATACAAATAAAACCTTTGTGATACGGCTTTTAAAATCTTAATTTTGTTTCCATACTGTAATTCTGATTTCATTTTAAAATTTATATTTAATAGTTAAAATATTAAAATAGAAATTCAACACTCTTTTACCTCGAATCCTCGAAGTATTTCATTTTAATAATATAATATGGAGCAAGGTCAGTAAAAAATAATTCTACTTTAAATATTTTACCAATCTCTTCGTTTTTTTCATATATTTTTTATTAATTTATTCATTATAGCGGTGTTTAAATTACTTTTACAAACTAAAGAGAATATTAATAATATCTTTTATACCGGTGAAACGATTTAATAAATAATAAATTTCGAAGAAAAAATTATTTTCAATTAAATAACGTGGGTATGATAAATAATTAATCAGTGATTGAATCCATTTATCTGGGTTAAGTTGAAATCTTTGTCTGATTAATATTCCAGGTAATCCAGAAGACACCCTTCCACTTTCGTCTTTCCATTTTCTACAACACTTTCAAAATGGAATTAATGTGTCTCGCGGTTATTTCTAAGCGATGTGGTATCATGACGTATTCCTTACATTATAATTTATACATTTATTTACGGAATTACGGTATACACCTTTAAGAAATATGAATATAATGCAAAAAAAAAAAAGTAACAATTATTTAACTTTGCGTATTATAAATATTGTATTGCAAATACGGATAATATTTTAATTGGAACACAAAATTGTACTGAAAATTTCAATCATCATTTCGGTGAGATTTCGAGGTTCAATGAAAAGGTTTTATTGCATCCTGATATCAATTTGTTTACTTCGATATGAAAATTTGAAATCTTTTCATTGAGGGGAAGGAAATATTTTTTTACGTACAAAATATAGTAAAAAATATGGGATACGTTTTTTATAGGCAAAACAAATCTGGATAAATTCGATATAAAATAAGCTCTACGAAATTTTTACCAACTTACGGCTTTAAATTGAATTCCGGACATTTGGTGGAACACATGTTAAACGTTTACCCCATAAATAGTTTATTTGTTTGAATTTACTTAAAACTTGCATTTGAAAAAAATAAATAAAATTAATATCGTGAGTGAAAACCAAGTTATTTATGTATATTCAAAGCTGTTTTAATTTAAGCAATAAGAAACTAATTTCATAATCACAAATTAATCATAGTTTATACATCCGTTTTATTTTATGTACCCCGGATAAATGTCTCATTTGCCAAATACAAAACGACTAAAATCTCTAGTAGTCTGAATAATTTTATATAATTTAATTCTGATTCCAACTGTCCAACACTTTTAAATAGAGTTTAATAAATGCGACTATTAGATTTTTCACTAATAAGTAGCGCTGAGTTTATTTTGTATTAAGTTTCATTGGTGAAACAAACTTGCTGTAAGGCTTAGAATTTATTATCTAGGAGAGAATATTATATCTCGCGAAATTGATTAGGCATAAATGTGATAATTCTCAATCGACCGTAATTCATATGTGCTATAATACACTTGGCTGAATAGGAAATTAATTACTTACTTCTAGATTTCTCTTTACTGTATTATATCACGGATCAAATGAACCATATCACAGCACGGATATATTATAGAACACATACATTATAATGTATGTAGGAACTTGTAAGGAAACTAGTCATGCAACTGCTGGGGGATTGATTTATTGCATTTTCTTAGGTCTATCATTAATTCATATAGCTTTTATGAATCCATCAGTGCATATACCTTACAGATCAACGATAGATAAATACATTTTTAAATACAATAACGTTTTAATTTGACGATAAATTTTCCATCCAACAATATTTCATAAATATTTTTAATTTATTATTTTTTTAAAGAGATATATTATTGTGTTTTTATTATTTGCAAAAATACTCAATTTCCTACTATTTCTGTGAGCTTAAGCGACTCATTATTAGAAATAGGTATCAAATTGTGGTAGGTATCAAAGAGTGGATTCGAACGAAGAAACTCAAGAGTCAGAACCACGGGCCACAACGGCTGTCCAAACTCAAAACACAGTAAGGTACATTTTTTCGTAGTACGTTTTTTTTGCATTTTTGGATTAAGTAGCATCTACTTAGTCCAAAAATGCAAAAAAAAACGTACTACAAAAAATGTCCCTTACTGTGTTTTGAGTTTGGACAGCCGACAACCCGACACATCTATTCACAGTTATATTTAGTATCAAACGTTTTGACCAATATCACTAGTCTGTTTTTGATCGGTTGGAAGATATTGCATTTTAGTAATAAGCCCGAAAATGTACTTATTTCTTTTCTGCACATGAAGTTTTAATAAATTAATAAATACATTATTATCCCTCATCATCCCTGTGTATCTAGTGGTGCATAATGCCAAAGTCACATGTGTTTCTGGCGAATAATTGGCGATTGTGTCATCACTGTGAGATATCAACTAATAGAACAGTCTGGGAACAATACAGTCTGAGTTTCGCCTCTGTGGCTATTGTTTGCTGCGTGTTGAATGAATTCTCCACCCACCACACACCGCTACTGTCAACCGGCTCCTTGGATCTCTACTCGAAACTATTTGGGCACCTCGTACTCAATTATTAAGAACAGTTGATTTATAGCGAATTATTCAGCCGAGCTTCGTGAAATTATTTTGTGCAGTGTAAAAAAACCTACACCCACCATGTTTAACCCTTATCCGCACCCAATAGTGCATAGGGCACTGTATCACAGCGACGCAGTTTTATCTTTATCTTTAATTGCATGAAGGTAAGGTGGTCAGCCTTGCGCTTCTTGCAGCAGTCCAGGGTGACATTAAATAAATATAAGGGTGAAAATCACCCATATTTATTTTGACCCACCTGGGAATTGAACTCGGGACCCCCAGTGCTGTAGCTGAGCGTGCTGACAATTTGTTTGTTTTAATTTGTTTGTTTTTTAAACTAACTAACTTACTTAATAATCACGCTTCTCCGCAGGGGTAAGCGGAGACAAACGAACGCTACACTACTCTGTATTTGCAAACTTTTTTCTTCGCTTCCATATTCATCCATCTCCTCATGCATACTTGCCGATTATTTCGACTCCTGAAATGACCTCTTTTAAGGATTTTAAATACTTGAACATGCCAAGTTTTCCCCAATCTTCATCTGATTCTTTTGACAACTACATTCGCTTGAATATATTTTACAGCTGTTTCCTCACTCATTCGTTCCAAATATCCAAATCATCCCAGCAATTTTTTTTATGGATAATGCTTGTCTTAGCTTTGCGTTCTTTCTTTATTTTACCATTCGAACATCTATCACTCTTAATTTTGCAGCACACATTATATTCAGTCTACTTTTATCGATTAAAATAAAACTTTTTTTAAGTAAGAAGACATAAATTCCACTTATATTTAATAAGTAAGTGAATAATAAATGCTACTACCATCTAAATAAAGTCAACTTTAATCCTTCTTTGGTCAAATTCAAACATGAGTTATATACATCAAGGTTAGTACCAGGACCCTTGTGTACTTAAGCTTTCGTTTTCAGGCTTTAATTTACTATAACTAATTTTATTTGCTATACTTATATGATAATTTTCGTAAACAGTAGTTAAGTGCACATTTCCTTTCACGTAATCTCCTCTACGGTGAGTGACGTTTCTCTCGAGGCGACAGGGCCGACCGTTGCAGCGCCGTGCCGTGGTGACGTCACGACGACGGAGGGAGGCGTCGGGAGGTCCTATTCATTCCACGGCGCAGTGACGTCGCCAGCAGAGCTTTAGAGAGCCGTAGCTGGGGAGGAAGGCTAGAAGTCTTGCATGAATATACCTACATGAATATGCTGCCCTGGTACATATACGAGTACATGATGGGGACAGAAAAACATATCAATCTTTATTAATAACAATTTATTTTTATTAATTTTTACTTGGTAAATACCACTTAATCATTCATAAAATAGAACCCAGTCAGGGATCCAAAATAAATGATCTGAAAAAATACTTTATAAAATTAAACAAATTTGTTTAAACCACATTCTTATTATTAGTACACTTTAACCTACCTGTATCGACAAGAACCTTGTCATCATCAGGGTTTATTAAATTCTCAAACATTAATATACTGATAATTAATGATGATGACAAGGTTTTTGTCGAAATCTGTTGGTTAAAGTGTACTAATAATAAAAAAATGTGGTTAAAACAAGTTGTCTAATGTTATAAATTTTATAAAATGTGCCACAAAATATCTGCGAAAAACATTCAAGAAATGAAAAAATACTTTTTGAAAAGATATTTGTGTTTGTGATGAGTTGTATTTTCTCTATTTTTTTCCTTTTAAGATGCTCCTTACTTTATGTTTTTATACGCTTTTTTACTGTACCTTTAATTAATTTATGTTTTACATTTCGACCTGTGTTTTCGTGTTTGTTTAAAATAATAAAATAATAATCTTAAAATTTATAGCGTCATTTTCTCGATGCATTCTGCAACAATTTAAAACACGTTTACGGTATTCCTAAATAATGCAGATTGCATCCAACACGGGTCGTGATAGATTTTAAGAAAAAAAGGTAAACCAAGTAAAATTAATATTAAAATGATAGATATCACCACATTGTGACTGCTAAATCAATTAATGGAATGTCTGTTCAAATCTCTAATCTTATCGAAGTTATACACCGATTGCTTCGAAGTTTTAAATAAATATTTATATACATATATATATATACATATATATATATATATATATATATATATATATATATATATATATATATATATATATATATATATATATATATATATATATATATATATATATATATATATATATATATATATATATATATATATATATATATATATATATATATATATATATATATATATATATATATATATATATATATATATATATATATATATATATATATATATATATATATATATATATATATATATATATATATATATATATATATATATATATATATATATATATATATATATATATATATATATATATATATATATATATATATATATATATATATATATATATATATATATATATATATATATATATTTATATAAATATATATTTATATATATATATATATATATATATATATATATATATATATATATATATATATATATATATATATATATATATATATATATATATATATATATATATATATATATATAAATATAACAAGGTTATATACCAACTTAAAAACTTGACTGATTACCAGTAGGTACTGTTAGTTGAAGATACGTATTTTTTTACACAAAGGCAAAACATTATACTTGCGAATGCGTAATAAACCTTATGAGCGTGGCTGTACACTCAATAAAGCCCACCACACACTGTCAGGAATCGTACATAGTAGATACACCTGTCACGGGCCATGGAAGTACTACTTCACCTGTGAACGGTTAATTCGACTGAAAGTTGCTTGAGCGACGTTATACATTTATTTCGTTTAAACATATATATCTACGATAAGTAAAATAAAGAATTCATAAATTTGCACGTTTTGTGTTAAGAGAAAATATTTTGGTATTTTAACAATTTTTCATTATTGTTTAAACAATTTTGTTGATTACTCGTTTCATATCAGCAACATCAAAGTGTTTTCACGATTTTGTAAAAGAAAAAACTCATCACACCTCTTTACTTTAAACTCTGTACCAAAAATTATTGTAAAAATTATAAAAACAGTTCACAATATAAATATTTTATTGATGGAAAGCAAGGAATTAAAAAAAAAAAACACCAAAAAAAGTCCAATGAAGAAAATTACTACTTTAAATATAATTATAAATATATATTTATAACAGCCCCGCAAATGCCCAGAATTCCATATTCTTCTTCATCTTTGATGAGACGTGAAAAAAAAATATATATGTTTAAAAACATATTCTAAAAAAAAGGTAGGCACTTACCTACTGGGGTGGATACTACACGGCTCAGATAGGTTTTCGTTTTTATATTTTATTTTTCAAAATTTCTTTGTCCTTTGCATTATTTTTAAGGAGAAGTCATGTTTCAACAGAAAATCTTCACACTTATAAGACATTTTAACGCTTCGGTAATATTGAATGTCAAAATAGTGTTTTATGAAAGTTTGTAAGAGTGTTGACATACGCGTAATATCAGGTTCCTTAAAATCAGCAAGGTTCCTTAAAATCAGCACTCTCACTATGTTTCATTGACAGCATGGTAGATCTTTTAATGATTACTAGAAATATGCGCCATTAAAAATAACAGTCGATAGCGAAAAATAAGCGATAAAGATGATAAAATACAGGATTGATCTACAAAAAAATAAGAAAATACATGATAAATTTGCATGAAGATGTAAGTCCCAAAGGAAATAATGAAAGTGTGTATTTGATTCAGTTGCAGCTTTATACGTATACGAGTATATCATGCACACTTTACCACTGTAAGAAGATGCAACAAATGTTATTAATTCGCCTGGGATATTCTTTCAAATAAACACAAATATTTAGATCTTGTAGAAATCATATAAAAACTTACAGAATTAAAAAGCATTTAATTTCCCATTTTTTAAGATATTTGGACACCATCGTTTCCGGGCTTAAAATACCATTCTATTGGTAAGTTTTTGAAACCATATTTTTAATTGGCGGCTGATTTCAATTTTATATTAAGTTGGTGAATACCATTTTAAATTTTATTTCTTAAAAACCAGCGTTACCCGTGTTTGATGCATTCCGCATCATTTTTAAACACTGTATGTGAAGTTCGATCCGTAAAAACACAAAAAAAGTGTTTGAAAATGATGCGGAATGCATTAAAACACGTTTCGCAATGGATTTTAAGAAATAGTTGTAATTTCTAGGTAATATTTAAATAAAAAGTACATTTTATTTAAAATTAATTAATTTACATATTTACTCGGACATGTTGCAGAGCATTATATTCATACACATATAATAATAATAATAATAAAACCCTTATCCACACCCCAATGGTGCATAGGGCACTGCGTCATATAAACGCAGTGTTATTTTGATCTTTTACACATGAAGGAAAGGTGATCAGCCCTCCGCTTCAAGTACCAGTCCAGGGTAAGATTGAATAAATATGACAGTGAAAAAATCATTTATATTTATTTTACCCCCCTTGGGAATCGAACCCGGACCTCCAGAACGGTAGCCAACCGTGCTGACCATTACACTACGGAGGCGGACACATTTAATATATTATATAAATTTATTGAAAAACTTTGAATAAAAAAAAGATTTTTTAAATTATTAAATGTAATTAAAACGTTATCTCATAGCCCTTTTAATACATTTTTAATTTTCTATGTACATATTACCATGGAATCTTGGTGGGGAGAATTGAAGCAACGTAGGTACTACAAGTTAGTATTATTAAATCTGTCTGAGGTAGAAGTGGCAATAACTAGTACTTGGCGCGGCTCTTCAAACTTATTAGTTAAGCTATAGCAGAACCCTAAGAGGCTTATACGGGGATTGACTATAATAAGTCTACCAATTTTAATCTTAAAAAAATAATTAAAAGATGATCGACACTCTTCAAGATAACAAAGTAAAAGGGTTGAAAATATTTTTTTATTTTACCCAACGTTTTTCATTAATGATTGTACACATTGTACAGTTTACATGTTAATCACATTTTATACAACACTTTCTTTATCATTCATTGTTCAATTTATGTAATACCACTTTAACTTACTTTTTGTGTCTCCTGTATGTTATGTTTATAATCTAATAATAAAAAAAAAAATATAATAATATATATATATATATATATATATATATATATATATATATATATATATATATATATATATATATATATATATATATATATATATATATATATATTTATATATATATATATATATATATATATATATATATATATATATATATAAATATATATATATATATATATATATTTATATATATTATATATATATATATATATATATATATATATATATATATATATATATATATATATATATATATATATATATATATATATATATATATATATATATGTACATATATATGTATATTTATATATATATATATATATATATATATATATATATATATATATATATATATATATATATATATATATATATATATATATATATTATTAAAAAATATATAAAAATTGTATTAACATGATAGTATTCGGCTCAACACAGGCCATGCCTAAAGAGCCGTAATACATATAATAAATGTATATATGAAATGAATATAAAATATAAAAAAAAAAAATTTAAAAAAATGTATATATATATTTATATATATATATATATATATATATATATATATATATATATATATATATATATATATATATATATATATATATATGTATATATATATTTATATATATATTTATATATATATAAATATATATGTATATATATTTATATATATATATATTTATATATATGTTTATATATATTTATATATATATATATATATATATATATATATATATAGTTATATATATATATATATAGTTATATATATATTTATATATATATATATATATATATATATATATATATAAATATATATTTATATATATATACATATATATATATATATATATATATATATATATATATATATATATATATATATATATATATATATATATATATATATATATATATATATATATATATATATATATATATATATATATATATATATATATATATATATATATATATATATATATATATATTTATATATATATATATATATATACATATATATATATATATATATATATATATATATAAATATATATATATATATAATATATATATATATATATATATATATATATATATATATATATATATATATATATATATATATATATATATATATATATATATATATATATATATATTTATATATATATATATATATATATATATATATATATATATATATATATATATAAATATATATATATATATATATATATATATATATATAAATAAATATATATATAAAAATATATATATATATATATATATATATATATATATATATATATATATATATATATATATATATAAATAAATATATATATATATATATATATATATATATATATATATATATATATATATATATATATATATATATGTATATATATATATATATATATATATATATATATGTATATATATATGTATATTTATATATATATATATATAAATATATATATATATATATATATATATATATATATATATATATATATATATATATATATATATATATATATATATATATATATATATATATATATATATATATATATATATATATATATATATATAATATTAAAAAATATATAAAAATTGTTTTAACATGATAGTATTCGGCTCAACACAGGCCATGCCTAATGAGCCGTAATACATATAATAAATGTATATATGAAATGAATATAAAATTTAAAAAAAAAATTAAAAAAAAATGATTTAAGTGGTATTATACAAAGTGAACGATAAATGATAAAGAAAGTGTTATATTACCATAATACAAAGTTAACAATGCTTTTAATTTAGAAAATACATTTGTATACTTCATTTTACACAAATTTTACAGCACACACTTTACTTTCCCATATTTTACTGCAAATCTTTTTCCTCTTACCCTTGTATGCACTAAATGGTGCATAGGGAACTGCATCACCTATAAGCAGTGTTTTTTTAATAGTTAAATACATAAAAGAAATGTGATCAACCCTGCGTTCCACATCAATCCTGTGTAATATTGTATAAAATGAATATTAAACCGAAAAATCAAGTACATTTTTTTATACTTTCTGCCTTTATTTTCTTTTTCCTGCCTTTTATAATTATTTTTTGGAAAGTAAAAATATCCTTTACATAAGATCCTTTACTCGCATCACTTGTATCTATTACGGTTTGCATCCTTGTAGGCACTCGTTGAAATTAGTTTAATTAGTTTTTTTTTAAATATTTTTATAATTTTTATGATTACACTTCTTCAAACCCTTATCCGCACCCGATGGTGCAAAGGACACTGCATCATTGAAATGTTTTAATCAGCATCTCGATCGTTAACACATGAATAAAATGTGATCAGCCATCTGCTTCAGGTACCAGTTTAGGGTAGTATTGAATAAACATTACAGTGAAAAAAACAATAATTTTATTTCCCCCTGGGAATCAAACCCGGGACCTTCAGG